>NW_027260926.1:92500-140000 GCF_045791955.1 Oncorhynchus clarkii lewisi
TATGCATAATGAATGGGCCTCGGAACCGCAGCGCTAATGCTAGCTCTTTCTAGGAGCAATCAGACGCGCTACATTTGGCCTGAGACTCTTCTCCCTCTCTGAGAGTGTGTGTCTGAGAATGTTCAGAGCAGGTGCTCTGAGCCAGACCCAATTCCAAACCCTGAACCCCATTTAGTTTTCCATTTCCACTTGCTGAACAGAAATACAAGTGTGTAAATGCATGCGTGTGTGCTTATGTGTCTGTGATCATGAGTGTGTGCGTGTGTGTGTCATGTAGAGTGGACGCTGAGCAGGAAATGAGACGAACCAAGCCATGCAGAAACTAACAAGAGAGATAATCCCCAGGAAGTCACACGCTGGGTGGGTGTGTCTGTCTGTCTGTTTGTGTGTGGGAGAGGGTGTGTGTCTGTGTATTTATTTGTGTTTACTCTTGTTTGTGTCTGTGGTCGTTGGTGTGTGTGTTTGTACCAGAGGAGGCTGGTGGTAGGCGCTATAGGAGGACAGGCTCATTGTAAAGACTGGAAAGGAATAAATGGAATGTAGTTAAACATGAGGTTTCCATGTGTTTGATGTGTTTGGCTCTGTTCCATTAATTTCATTCCAGACATTACAATGTGCCTGTCCTCCTATAGCTCCTCCCACAAGCCTCCTTTGGTGTGTACATATGTTGTGTATCTCTCTCTTCCCCAAGCTCTCTGTTATGTTACAGTGCCTTGTGTGTCTCTACCTTCGCAAAGCTCTCTGTTATGTTACAGTGCCTTGTGTGTCTTTCTCTTCCCCAAGCTCTCTGTTATGTTACAGTGCCTTGTGTGTCTCTCCCTTCCCCAAGCTCTCTGTTATGTTACAGTGCCTTGCGTGTCTCTCTCTTCCCCAAGCTCTCTGTCATGTTACAGTGCCTTGTGTGTCTCTCTCTTCCCCCAAGCTCTCTGTTATGTTACAGTGCCTTGCGTGTCTCTCTCTTCCCCAAGCTCTCTGTCATGTTACAGTGCCTTGTGTGTCTCTCTCTTCCCCCAAGATCTCTGTTATGTTACAATGCCTTGTGTGTGTCTGTGTGTCAGTCCCAGTGTATTTCTTCTCCAGCAGTGTAGTCAGGTAGGTAATGGATGTATCTGTAACTCCTCCTCCATAGTGATTGATGTATCTCTCCACCAGTGTAAGGTAGGTAACTCCTCCTCCATAGTGATTGATGTCTCTCCACCAGTGTAAGGTAGGTAACTCCTCCTCCATAGTGATTGATGTCTCTCCACCAGTGTAAGGTAGGTAACTCCTCCTCCATAGTGATTGATGTCTCTCCACCAGTGTAAGGTAGGTAACTCCTCCATAGTGATTGATGTGTCTCTCCACCAGTGTAAGGTAGGTAACTCCTCCTCCATAGTGACTGATGTCTCTCCACCAGTGTAAGGTAGGTAACTCCTCATCCATAGTGATTGATGTCTCTCCACCAGTGTAAGGTAGGTAACTCCTCCATAGTGATTGATGTGTCTCTCCACCAGTGTAAGGTAGGTAACTCCTCCTCCATAGTGACTGATGTCTCTCCACCAGTGTAAGGTAGGTAACTCCTCCTCCATAGTGATTGATGTGTCTCTCCACCAGTGTAAGGTAGGTAACTCCTCCTCCATAGTGACTGATGTCTCTCCACCAGTGTAAGGTAGGTAACTCCTCCTCCATAGTGATTGATGTCTCTCCACCAGTGTAAGGTAGGTAACTCCTCCTCCATAGTGATTGATGTCTCTCCACCAGTGTGAGTTAGGTAACTCCTCCTCCATAGTGATTGATGTATCTCTCCACCAGTGTAAGGTAGGCAACTCCTCCTCCATAGTGATTGATGTCTCTCCACCAGTGTAAGGTAGGTAACTCCTCCTCCATAGTGATTAATGTCTCTCCACCAGTGTAAGGTAGGTAACTCCTCCTCCATAGTGATTGATGTCTCTCCACCAGTGTAAGGTAGGTAACTCCTCCTCCATAGTGATTAATGTCTCTCCACCAGTGTAATGTAGGTAACTCCTCCTCCATAGTGATTGATGTCTCTCCACCAGTGTAAGGTAGGTAACTCCTCCTCCATAGTGATTGATGTCTCTCCACCAGTGTAAGGTAGGTAACTCCTCCTCCATAGTGACAGATGTCTCTCCACCAGTGTAAGGTAGGTAACTCCTCCTCCATAGTGATTGATGTCTCTCCACCAGTGTAATGTAGGTAACTCCTCCTCCATAGTGATTGATTTCTCTCCACCAGTGTAAGGTAGGTAACTCCTCCTCCATAGTGACAGATGTCTCTCCACCAGTGTAATGTAGGTAACTCCTACTCCATAGTGATTGATGTTTCCCAGCTCTGTCCCAGCTCAGCCAGTAGCTGTGTGATGTTACATCACGTTAAAAGGCAGCTAATCAGGTTGCTGTTGAACCTGGGACACCTAGTCTGTTGTAATGATGATTTATACTGCATCCCAGTCACACCATAACTGCATTAAATACAGATTATATGCCAACACTAAACCCAGTAATACTGTTCTCTCTTCCCTGACTCAGTTTGCTAAATAAATCTGGCTGATTACATTGTGTGTGTGTGTGTATGTGTGTGTGTACTTTATGTTTGCCAAGGTTAGGATGAAGATACTATGGTACAATGATACAATATATTATGATACAATGACACTATGATACAATGATAATATGAAACAATTATACTATGATATTATGATTTAATGATACAATATACAATGATACTATGATATTATGATACAATGATACTGTGATACAATTATACTATGATCCAATTATACTATGATATTATGATACAGTATACAATGATACTCTGATATCATGATACACTGATACTAAGGTACAATGATATGATGATGCTATGATACAATGATACTATGATACAATGATGCTATGATACAAGGATACTATGATACAAGGATACTATGATACAATGATACTATGGTACAATGATGCTATGATACAAGGATACTATGATACAATGATGCAATATACAATAATATAATGGAGTTACAGCTCATTCTTTTCTGTCCCCTTTTTTAACATTCTCACACACACAACCTCGTTCTCTCACACACACAACCTCGTTCTCTCACACACACAACCTCGTTCTCTCTCACACACAACTTCATTCTCTCACACACACAACCTCGTTATCTCACAACCACAACCTCGTTCTCTCACACACACAACCTCGTTCTCTCACACACAACCTCATTCTCTCACACACACAACCTCGTTCTCTCACACACACAACCTCGTTCTCTCACAACCACAACCTTGTCCTCTCACACACACAACCTCGTTCTCTCACAACCAAAACCTCGTTCTCTCACACACACAACCTCGTTCTCTCACACACACAACCTCGTTCTCTCTCACACACAACCTCGTTCTCTCATACACACAACCTTGTTCTCTCACACACACAACCTCGTTCTCTCACACACAACCTCGTTCTCTCACACACAAATCCTCATTCTCTCACACACACAACCTTGTTCTCTCACACACACAACCTCGTTCTCTCACACACACAACTTCGTTCTCTCACACAACCAACCTCGTTCTCTCACACACACAACCTCGTTTTCTCACACACACAACCTCGTTCTCTCACACACACAACCTCGTTCTCTCACACACACAACCTCGTTCTCTCACACACACAACCTTGTTCTCTCACACACACAACCTCGTTCTCTCACACACACAACCTCGTTCTCTCTCACACACAACCTCGTTCTCTCACACACACAACCTCGTTCTCTCACACACACAACCTTGTTCTCTCACACACAACCTCGTTCTCTCACACACAAATCCTCGTTCTCTCACACACACAACCTCGTTCTCTCACACACACAACCTCGTTCTCTCACACACACAACCTCGTTCTCTCACACAAACAACCTCGTTCTCTCACACACACAACCTCGTTTTCTCACACACACAACCTCGTTCTCTCACACACACAACCTCGTTCACTCACACACACAACCTCGTTCTCTCACACACACAACCTCGTTCTCTCTCACACACAACCTCGTTCTCTCACACACACAACCTCGTTCTCTCACACACACAACCTCGTTCTCTCACACACAACCTTGTTCTCTCACACACAAATCCTCATTCTCTCACACACACAACCTCGTTCTCTCACACACACAACCTCGTTCTCTCACACACACAACCTCGTTCTCTCACACAACCAACCTCGTTCTCTCACACACACAACCTCGTTCTCTCACACACACAACCTCGTTCTCTCACACACACAACCTCGTTCTCTCACACAACCAACCTCGTTCTCTCACACACACAACCTCGTTTTCTCACACACACAACCTCGTTCTCTCACACACACACACAACCTCGTTCTCTCACACACACAACATCGTTCACTCACACACACAACCTCGTTCTCTCACACACACAACCTCGTTCTCTCACACACACTCGTTCTCTCACACACACAACCTCGATCTCTCACACACACAACCTCTCTCTCTCACACACAACCTCGTTCTCTCACACACACAACCTCGTTCTCTCACACACAACCTCGTTCTCTCACACACAAATCCTCGTTCTCTCACACACACAACCTCGTTCTCTCACACACACAACCTCGTTCTCTCACACACACAACCTCGTTCTCTCACACACACAACCTCGTTCTCTCACACACACAACCTCGTTCTCTCACACACACAACCTCGTTCTCTCACACACACTCGTTCTCTCACACACACAACCTCGTTCTCTCACACACAACCTCGTTCTCTCACACACAAATCCTCGTTCTCTCACACACACAACCTTGTTCTCTCACACACACAACCTCGCTCTCTCACACACACAACCTCGTTCTCTCACACACACAACCTCGTTCTCTCACACACACAACCTCGTTCTCTCTCACACACAACCTCGATCTCTCACACACACACAACCTCGTTCTCTCACACACACAACCTCGTTCTCTCACACACAACCTCGTTCTCTCACACACACAACCTCGTTCTCTCATACACACAACCTCGTTCTCTCTCAACCACAACCTCGTTCTCTCACAACCACAACCTCGTTCTCTCTCTCACACACACAACGTCGTTCTCTCTCACACACACAACCTCATTCTTTCTCTCTCACACAAACAAACTCATTCTTTCACACATCAAGCAAAACGGTCAGTAGCTTTTTGACTGGACAGAGATGGAG
This sequence comes from Oncorhynchus clarkii lewisi, assembly GCF_045791955.1. Lineage (NCBI taxonomy): Eukaryota > Metazoa > Chordata > Actinopteri > Salmoniformes > Salmonidae > Oncorhynchus > Oncorhynchus clarkii. The sequence continues at coordinate 97,726 of NW_027260926.1, forward strand.
GGAGGGAGACAACAACAAAGTAATGAAGGGATGGAATGATGGAAGTGATTGACAGCTGTCTTACCGGAGGAGGGGGATTGGTGTCTGAGCAGGTATGAGTCATCGTGGGGGCGGGGCTCCAAGCGGGAGTGGGAGGAGTTATTCTCCAGCAGAGGCACCTGGCACTCCCTGAATGGTGGAGAGGAGGAGGAGGAGGGGCATAGGGATGAAGAGGGAGGGGCAGAGGGGGGGAGGAGGGAGGAGGTAGGGGGGATGGTGCAACCTGGAGGATGAAGGAAAAGAGAGAGGGAGATAGGGAAGGAGGGAGGGAGGGTTAGACATACTGATGGACAGTTGATTGACAGAGGGACACTAAAAAGAGGTACACACACTAATTCACACACCCACCCACACACACCCACACACACCCCATCTCAGCAGCTTTACATAGTTGAGCCATGGGACGGAGGAGTCTTTGGACACATTGAGGCTGGTCCTTTACACTAAAGAGAGGGACAGGAGATGTGACATATTGAGGCTGGTCCTTTACACTAGAGAGAGGGGGATAGGAAACATTACAGTGACCGTATTACCGCCACACCGGCAGTCACGAGTCATGAAGGCAGTAAATTCCACATGACAGTTTAGTCACAGTAATTAGGCTTCTCTGATGCTGCTGCTGGCCATTGGTAGCCTACCAAACTTGCTAACTGCTTGGTACTCAGCAATCTATTGTCCCTCTAATCACTCTGACATCAATGCAAATGTAAAAAAAAATCGAATCAAACACTTCATGAGAGCCCATGAGCTCATGTTGTGAAACATTTTTTTGTAGGCTATGCAATTGCCGAGCAAACAGAGTGATGGCCTCTACTAAAAAGAGGATGATCCCATTAGCTTTCTATAGACTAGGTCTACTATATTTATTTATCAGTTTTCTATAGGCTAGGTCGTCTATATTTATTTATCAGCTTTCTATAGACTAGGTCTACTATATTTATTTATCAGCTTTCTATAGGCTAGGTCTACTATATTTATTTATCAGCTTTCTATAGGCTAGGTCTACTATATTTATTTATCAGCTTTCTATAGACTAGGTCTACTATATTTATTTATCAGCTTTCTATAGGCTAGATCTACTATATTTATTTATCAGCTTTCTATAGACTAGGTCTACTATGTTTATTTATCAGTTTTCTATAGGCTAGGTCTACTATATTTATTTATCAGCTTTCTATAGACTAGGTCTACTATATTTATTTCTCAGCTTTCTATAGGCTAGGTCTACTATATTTATTTATCAGCTTTCTATAGACTAGGTCTACTATATTTATTTATCAGCTTTCTATAGGCTAGGTCTACTATATTTATTTATCAGCTTTCTATAGGCTAGGTCTACTATATGTATTTATCTATCAGCTTTCTATAGGCTAGGTCTACTATATTTATTTATCAGCTTTCTATATGCTAGGTCTACTATATTTATTTATCAGTTTTCTATAGGCTAGGTCTACTATATTTATCTATCAGCTTTCTATAGGCTAGGTCTACTATATTTATTTATCTATCAGCTTTCTATAGGCTAGATCTACTATGTTTATTTATCAGTTTTCTATAGGCTAGGTCTACTATATTTATTTATCAGTTTTCTATAGGCTAGGTCTACTATATTTATTTATCAGTTTTCTATAGGCTAGGTCTAATATATTTATTTATCAGCTTTCTATAGGCTAGGTCTACTATATTTATTTATCAGCTTTCTATAGGCTAGATCTACTATATTTATTTATCAGTTTTCTATAGGCTAGGTCTACTATATTTATTTATCAGTTTTCTATAAGCTAGGTCTACTATATTTATTTATCAGCTTTCTATAGGCTAGGTCTACTATATTTATTTATCAGTTTTCTATAGGCTAGGTCTACTATATTTATCTATCAGCTTTCTATAGGCTAGGTCTACTATATTTATTTATCCGTTTTCTATAGGCTAGATCTACTATGTTTATTTATCAGTTTTCTATAGGCTAGGTCTACTATATTTATCAATCAGCTTTCTATAGGCTAGGTCTACTATATTTATCAATCAGTTTTCTATAGGCTAGGTCTACTATATTTATTTATCTATCAGTTTTCTATAGGCTAGGTCTACTATATTTATTTTCTTTCCTAATATTAAGCACATTGGTTATATTTACAACAGGAGTATAGCCTACCTGGCTGGCATAGATGACATGTCTTTTTTCCAGCTGCCCTGTTTTGAGACAGGTGTAGGATAATGGTCCATTCTAAATCCAAACTAATTTCACACATATATTATTTAGTGTATGTAAAGACAAGATTAAATCAAGAATAGTCTGATGGGTGACAATATTAGCCTATCACCTGTGAATGATATATTATCACCTGTGAATGATATATTATCACCTGTGAATGATATATTATCACTTGTGAATGATACCCAGCTAGTGTGCAGTAAGGCAAACCTGCAGTATAGTCACACACCTCATGTAGCCTAGCCCATAGGCCCACATGTTTTAATAAGGTTTGTATCACAACTGAAGTGGCCAAATAACTTCTTAAAATGCAACACATTATTCCGCTTTATAACCGGTGTAGAGCCTAACTGTATATGGGCTGGCGTGAGTTTCAAGTTTGGGGAAGATAACTTCCACCATAAAATGCACCTTTATAATAAAGTAATACATATCTGATCGCATTTGCCGTCACTTCGGAGAACAGTGTTTTCCTGCTAATTCATTGCATTTTGGAATATTTGCTCCTATAGCCTACTGCAGCGTATGCTGTTGCTGCGCTTACAATGTGAAGAAATAGTCTAATAGTTGATCAACATTTTAAGCTAAACTTTCTGATCTGTTGCATCAGCCTTATTGCTTTTAAACTTCTTTTTGATGCTAGTGGTTGTATAGATTTGGGATCTATCGCATCCCACAACTGGCCCAGACTATGTTTGGGATATTTATTAACAGAAGAACACGTTGACAAATAGACTAGGTCAACTTTTGTACTATGGTGGCCATGCTTAAAAAACAAACAAAAAAAAGAGAGGTGCCATAATTCGACAACTTCGGCGTCCGGGGAACAGTGGATTAACTGCCTTGTGCAGAATGACAGATTTCTACCTTGTCAGCTCAGCGATTCAATATAGCAATCTTTTGGTTACTGGCCCAATGCACTAACCACTAGGCTACCTGCTTCCAGAAGCAGTTTGGAACTGGGCAGTGAGTGTTGCAAATGAGGACAGATGATTATTACGTGCTTCAGGACTCGGCAGTCCCGTTCTGTGAGCTTGTGTGGTCTACCACTTCGCAGCTAAGCCGTTGTTGCTCATAGAAGTTTCCATTTCACAATAACAGCACTTACAGTTGACTGGGGAAACTCTAGCAGGGCTGCAATTTGACGAACTGACTTGTTGGAAAGGTGGCATCCTATGACGGTGCCACATTGAAAGTCACTGAGGTCTTTAGTAAGGACATTCTACTGCCAGTGTTTGATCATGGAGATTGCATGGTTGTGTGCTCAATTTATACACCTGTCAGCAATGGGTGTGCCTGGAATAGCCCAATCCACTTATTTGAAGGCGTGTCCACATACATTAACATTGTCAAAGCAAGTGAAATAGATAATAAACTAAAGGGAAATAAACAATCAAAAATAAACAGTAAACATTACCCTCACAAAAGTTCCAAAGGAACAGAGACATTTCAAATGTCATATTATGTCTATATACAGTGTTGTAACGAAGTGGAAATAGTTAAAGTACAAAAGGGAAAATAAATAAACATAAATGTGGGTTGTATTTACAATGGTGTTTGTTCTTCACTGGTTGCCCTTTTCTTGTGGTAACAGGTCACACATATTGCTGCTGTGATGGCACACTGTGGTATTTCACCCAATAGATACTATGGGAGTTTATCAAAATTTGATTTGTTTTTTCGAATTCTTTGTGGGTCTGTGTAATCTACTTTCTCTCTCTCTCTCTCCCTCTCTCTCCCTTTCCTTGTCCCTCCCTCTATCTCTCTCTCTCTCTCTCCCTCTATCTCTCCCTCTATCTCTCTCCCTCTCTCTCTCTCTCTCTCTCTCCCTCTATCTCTCTTGCCCTCTCCCTCCCTCTCCTTCCTCATTTCATCCCTGTTGCTTTATAGCTAGTGTTTACCTTGCTCTTGTTTATTCATCTATTTTTGGCTGTTTATTCTGATTACACATGCAGACACACACATTCACACGCACACAAACACGCACACAAACACGCACACAAACACGCACGCACGCACACGCACACGCACACGCACACACACACACACACACACACACACACACACACACACACACACACACACACACACACACACACACACACACACACACACACACACACACACACACACACACACACACACACACACACACACACACACACTATACCCATGGTGTAAACAGCAGCCAGTGCAGGCCATGTGTTTCCCAGGGGTGTAGTTAGTGTGTGAAACACATTGATCCCTGCTCTGGTTACCATGATGCAAGTCTCTCACCTCCTACTGGGCCTGATGCTTACACTGCTGGTCAACACAAAGAACAATCTCTCTCTCTTCTCTTCTCTTATCCTCAGTGTCTGTAGAACAGTTAATTATTGCACTGGATCATTGTTGTGTGAGGAAAATACATGATCAATACAATGCTGTGGTGAATACTGAAAACCATAGAACACAATAACAACAGATCAGCACAGCAGTTCCACTTTCATATGGATCTCAATGAGAGAGAGAGAGAGAGAGAGAGAGAGAGAGAGAGAGAGAGAGAGAGAGAGAGAGAGAGAGAGAGAGAGAGAGAGAGAGAGAGAGAGAGAGAGAGAGAGAGAGAGAGAGAGAGAGAGAGAGAGAGAGAGAGAGAGAGAGAGAGAGAGAGAGAGAGAGAGAGAGAGAGAGAGAGAGAGAGAGAGAGAGAGAGAGAGAGATAGAGAGAGACAGAGAGAGAGAGAGTTGAGTTTTAAATACTCTTTATTGGGTCTGGGGGCCCACCACACAATAAATACTCATACAAAACCACAGTTACACATCAATTAAAAACACAACTCCAATTCCTCCTCCACAGTAACAAAACACAACAGCCTCTGAATACCCCATATACTCAAAAACAGATCAATATTGTTGACAAGTTTATAATAAGCAAACTCAACCCTTAGTCTCGCTGCCAACATTCCCTCCAGCATTCCCACCACATCCACAGACCCCTGTCCCCGAATGCTGTTCTTTCGGGTCTTCCATATCGCTAATTTTGCTGCCCCTAACACAAAATTAAGCAACACAACTACACCCTTTTGACTGAACCTGTACTTTGGCCCAAATATATACAGTTGGGAAGAGAAAACCTCTCCCAACGTTGAGAACCAATCAGTGATCAGATCAATCATCCCAACCAACCTGGGACACAGTAAAAACAGATGTGCCAGAGATTCATCTTCAGCACAGAATGGACACCCCTCCCCAACAGTAGGGTCCAGGTGTACCAGATGCATGTTGGTGGCTATAGCTCCATGTATTATCCTCCATTGGAGGTCAGCTGTCCTCTTATCAATAGGCAGTTTATACAATGATCGCCAACAGCCTTTTGGAGAAGCACCTGGACCAAGCACATCCGCCCACCTCGTCGATTTTACCCTTTCCAGGGAAGAGGCATGGGACACCTTCACACATGTTCTGTACATAGCCTTCTTTCCCACCTCGTTGAACTCCCCCAGCTCCGGGGTATCGAAGGAAAGCAGCATCCCCGCGTCCTCCTCAAATGCCCCCATCGCAGCACTAACAATCAGTGCAGGGAACACATAATCCAGACCCTCCTTCCACCGATCAGAATTGGAAATGTCAGTCACATACTGCAGATGAAGCACTGGCAAGGAGTCGCAGACCTCATCGACGACCTTCCTCAGTAGGCGAGATGATCGGATCCCTGCTCTTTCTCTCAGCTCCTCCAATCTGCTCCTGCTCCGCATCAGATGACCCAGCTTGGTACACCCCACGCCTAATAGGCATGAACGTAGGCTAGCTGAAACCAGAACACGGGACTGGATGGCAGTGTTATGAAAAAGAGGCTCTTCAAAAAGCCACATCCCTGGTGGCGTGCCGGTCTTACGGGACTTGACAAAGACTCTCCAAGCCTGCATAACAGACTCATAAAATGGAGTCAGGCCAGTCAAATCACCCCCCTCCAGCTTTAAGAGGAAAATATGTTTGTCTAAGCCCAAACAGCCCGCTCTCCTCATCAATATGTAGGCTGTTTCGACCCAGCTAGAACAGTCTCTGTACAACAATCTCTGAACTGCTTGGAGCCGGAAAGCCGTGATCCTAGAGGAAATGTCCACCAGGCCTTGCCCACCCTCGTGCAGTGGCAGATACAGGGCTGCAGCTTTGATCCAGTGTTGTCCAGACCAGAAGAAATTGACAAGGGTCCTCTGAAGCTCTTGTATCAGACCCTTTGGTGGCTGTAAAATCATTAGTCTGTGCCACAGGGTAGAAGCAGCAAGATTATTAGCTACCAGGACCCGTCCCCTATAGGACAGCTGGGGCAACACCCATTTCCACCTTGACAGTCTGGCACACACTTTCTCCACTACACCCTCCCAGTTCTTTTTCTGAAAGACATCGGAGCCTAGAAAAACTCCCAAAGTCTTCATTCCATCTCTGCCCCACTGAAGCCCCCCTGGTAACCGTGGAGCGGACCCCATCTGAAGCTGACCTGCCCACAGCGCTTCACTCTTTCCCCAATTGACTCTAGCTGAGGAGGCCCCCTCATACACCTTTAAAGTGTTTGAGAGAACCTTAACATCCTCACCCCCTGTAATAAAAACGATCACGTCATCTGCATACGCAGACAGTGCTATCGTGGGACCCTTCATTACACCTGGCACAGAGAAACCAGTAAGCTTCGCTCTTAAAAAACAAAGCATTGGTTCAATCGCCAGACTATATAACTGCCCTGAAATTGGGCATCCCTGCCTGATGCCCCTTTCGACAGGGATGGGGCAACTCAAACCACCACCAACCTTCACCATACACGAGGCTCCAGCATACAGTAAATTCACCCAAGACAGAAAAACATCCCCAAACCCAAAGGCTTTCATTGTTTTAAACAAATACTGGTGGTCCACACGATCAAAAGCCTTCTCCTGATCCAACGAAAGTAAACCCACATTTACAGCAGACAGTTTACAAATGTCTAAAACATCTCTTATCAGAAACAAGTTGTCAACAATAGAGCGATCAGGTACACAGTAGGACTGGTCCTTGTGGATCAACAATCCCAGATAGTCTTTCAACCTGTTTGAGAGACATTTAGAAACAATTTTGTATTCTGCGCACAGCAAGGCAACAGGTCTCCAATTTTTTATGAGAGCCAAATCCCCCTTTTTTGGCAACAGTGAAAGCACCGCACGTTGACAGGATACAGGAAGAGAACCCTCATGAAAAGATTCACACACCACTTCATAAAAATCCTCCCCAATAGACCCCCAAAAGTGCTTGTAAAACTCAGATGGTAAACCATCGATGCCAGGGGCTCGGCCTGTTGAGAGCTGCATAACTGCTGTGGACAGCTCTTGCAGTGTAATATCAGCGTCCAATGCGACTCTCTGCTCAGGTCCCAATTGAGGAAGACCGTGTAACAACTGTTCAGTACATAAAGAGTCACAATCCTCCGCCTTATAAAGGGATGAGTAAAAATCCACGGCATGTTGACGCATTTCAATATCATTCGTGGTCACCTTCCCATCAGGGAGACGAAGGCAGACCATCTGTTTGCGTTGAAATTTCGACTGTCCTAGGTTGAAAAAAAAAGCGCTAGGAGCATCCATATCCTTGAGGGAAGCGAAACGAGACCTAATCAAGGCACCCTTCACTCTTTCATGCAGAAACGACCTCAGTTCATGTCTCTTGTCCTGTAAGTTCATGACTAGTCCAGGGTCGTTCTGAGTGAGCAGCTTCAATTCAGTAGATTTGATGTCCTGTTCAAGGGCCTTGATAGTCTCTTTAACCTCAATTTGAGACAGAGCAGTATACTGTTGACAAAAAACTCGTATTTGGGCCTTCCCAACCTCCCACCATTGTCTCAAGGACTCAAAATTCCCTTTTATACCCCTCCATTTTTCCCAAAACAACAAAAACCTGTCACAAAACATGACATCATGTAACAATTTAACATTAAAATACCAGTAAGGCGATGACCGTCGTGGACAGGACAAGTGAATATCAACAGTAACAATATGATGATCAGAGAAACCCACAGGAGTAATGGCACACTTTCCAACCCTACTACAGTAGTGATCAGATACATACAACCTGTCTAACCTTGCTGCACTGACACGACCTTCATTCATTTTTAGCCATGTGTACTGCCTAACTTTTGCATTCCTTACTCTCCACACATCAGAAAGCTCAAACTCAGTTAATAGGCCAGACAGGCAAGTGGCTGACCGCAGGTGAGGTTCTTCAGCGGTGCGATCAACAGTAAAATCCACTGTACAGTTCCAGTCACCCCCTAAAACCATACACCCCTCTTGGTCACACTGTCTTAAGGTTTCCTTTATTTGATCAAATATAGCAATACGCTCTGTACCCTCATTCGGAGCATAAACATTCAAAAAAACAAAGAGAAACCCCATAACATCCACCTTGACCAATAAAACCCGACCCTTGACAATCTCTGTTGTAGATACCACAGTCACCCCTAAGCCTGAGGAAAACAAGATGGCCACCCCAGCACTGAAATTAGTACCATGACTGAGTACATGCTGCCCCTCCCACCACATACCCCAGTCAACCTCATTTTCCTCATCACTATGTGTCTCCTGTAGGAAAACTACATTAAGCCTTTTCTGTTTTATTACTTCTAGTACCCAAGCCCTCTTATTCCTGTCCCTTCCCCCATTAATATTGAGAGAACCTACCCTTAGTACCTCCATATAGAAAAGAGAAAAGAAAAGCAGAAGAAACCACAGAGAAACCAACGAGAAAAAAGACACCCTATGAAGCATGATCATCATCATTATTTTTCTTTCTTCTCTTAACCTGAACACGTTTCCCACCACCTTTTGCTGCTGCAACAGCAGTAATAAATTTCCTCAAGCGAAACCGCTTCTTCTCACTCAATTGGTCTAACCCCACCGTCTTCTGTAACATCACAGCTGACCTCACAAACTTATCAACATCAAAATAATCTGCCAATTTGACAGATTTCCCAAAAGTCTGATCCAGAAACTCATTTACCTCCTCTAGATCATAAACTGAGTCCTCACCAGCAGCTGTCATATCTAAAGAGATATCCATATCATTCTCCTGATCTTCAGCTGAGACCACAGACAACTGACTCCCCTCTACCACATCCCTTTCAACACTCCCCACTTGCACCTCATCACTCGTACCAGGCATCTCCTCCACTACCTGGGAGACTAGCCCCACCTGAACATCACTACTCATAGTAGTCATCTTCTCCACTAACTGGGAGCCTAGCTCCACATGAACCCCAGCACTCGTAGTGGGCATCTCCTCTACTGCCTTGGAGCTTAGCTCCACATGAAAACCCTCATGTACCTCATTACTCGTAGTGGGCATCTCTTCCACTACCTGGGAGCCTAGCTCTACATGAACCCCAGCACTCGTAGTGGGCATCTCCTCCACTACCTGGGAGCCTAGCTCCACATGAAACCCCTCCTGAACCTCATTACTCGTAGTGGGCATCTCCTCCACTACCTGGGAGCCTAGCTCCACATGAAACCCCTCCTGTACCCCGTTACTCACAATGGGCATATCCTCCACTACCTGGGAGCCTAGCTCCACATGAACCCCCTCCTTTACCCCAGCACTCATACTGGGCACCTGCTCACCAGTCTGAGGAACTGGCTCTTCAGATACATCCTTACCTTCTACAACAATACTTTTCTGTAGCATAACATTTCCCTCTAATACAAGTTGCAACCCCGTGCCCTCAACGGGGATAACTTGTTCCTCAGCACCAGGTGCTTGTGGCTGCTCTGCCGCTGTCGGCCCACCTCTCCCTACATCAGTGGGCCCAGGCGTTATGAGGACCACCTGCGCCCCTCCCTCGGCCTTCTCCCTTTTCGGGCAAGCATGTCGCTTATGACCAACATCCCCACACTCAAAACACCGTTGACTACCCGTACTAGCATAAGCCATATACAATCTATTGTCATACTTGACTTTAAACGATAACTCTAAAGTCTGCTCCGGTGAGTCCAAAAACATAAACACCTGTCGCCGAAATGACATTACCTGTTTCAACGCCGGGTGTTTGCAACCCAACGGAACAACCTTAATTGAACTGGCGAACTTCCCAAAGCGCAATAACTCGCGCTCCAACAGCTCATTTGGAATAAACGGTGGTACATTTGAAATCGTTACCCTTGTTGACGGAGAAAAAAGCGGCGTAACTTGAATAAACATTCCTTTAAGAATTACACCATGCTCAACCATCCGATCAACCAGACATTCTTCTTTAAGAAATACCACCACAGCTTTATTCATCCGGGATGCATAAGCAATATTCTCATAGCCTACCTTCTCTCCTACGGCGACCAGAAACTCCTCCACCGTGACAGTAGCTTCAGTAACACACCTAAAGCCGTGCCGAAGTGACAGGGACGGCATCCCCATTCGGGCTGCCATCCCCGCCAAAATCAGGGTAATTTCGATACGAAAAACAAAAAACTTAATTCTACCACAACAAAAAAAGTAAAAATAATAACCTTAATCATGCACAGAAGAAAACCAAGAAATAGCAAACCGAAAGAAAGTTGTGAATATCTAACTCTCCACAACACACGCACTCCTTCACTCAAACAATTCCCAGCATGCACCAATCACTCCCAGCATGCAGAGAGAGAGAGAGAGAGAGAGAGAGAATGAGTTCTGCTGTCTGTTCTTTTGTTCCTCAAGGTCTCTGGGTTCTCTCTCTGTCTATTGCTCTTCTTCGCTCTTGTACAAAAGGAGAAAGAGAAACAAGTTAGTGAGATGAAAATAAATGGATGGTTACTTTCCAGAGAGTTTAAGGCCACAAGAGAATGTCATGTACTCTACCTTTCCTACTTAACGCATTAACTCTTCAAACGCACGCAGTCAGGAGACTTTCACTGTCTTTTCTCATATCCGTCTCTACAATACTTTTCTCTTTCCTCTCTCTTCTCTCTATGATACTTTCCTATTTTCTCTCCACTTCCTGAAGGTGAAGGACAACGTGTTCTCCTGAGATTCAAAATAATAATAGCTTTATTGACAGGAGCGTTTGAAAAACAATGTCCCTGCTGCCGGCTGGCCCAAGGCCATCATTAAAAAACTGGGATGAAATAATAGAACAATAACTGATTATCACAGTCACAAAGGGAGAATAATAAAGTGGGTTTAATTAGTAGCCGGTAATGACTCTAGTCCTGCTGTGTCTTTGGACTCGACTAACTGACCTCATTTAACAAACGTTGTTGATTGATTGAGCTGTGAATATTACAGAATTATAATTATTCTACATCATGAGATCTCTCTATATAGAAACTATTAGATTTCCATGATTTCAAACCTGTAGAGAATATACTTGTAAATCCTACTGTATCTCCTGTCCCTCTCTCTAGTGTAAAGGACCAGTCTCAATGTGTCCTATCTACTGTCTCTCTCTCTCTCTAGGGTAAAGGACCAGTCTCAATGTGTCCTATCTACTGTCTCTCTCTCTAGTGTAAAGGACCAGTCTCAATGTGTCATATCTACTGTCTCTATCTCTCTCTAGGGTAAAGGACCAGTCTCAATGTGTCCTATCTACTGTCTCTCTCTCTAGTGTAAAGGACCAGTCTCAATGTGTCCTATCTACTGTCTCTCTCTCTCTCTCTCTCTAGTGTAAAGGACCAGTCTCAATGTGTACTATCTACTGTCTCTCTCTCTAGTGTAAAGGACCAGTCTCAATGTGTCATATCTACTGTCTCTCTCTCTCTCTAGGGTAAAGGACCAGTCTCAATGTGTCCTATCTACTGTCTCTCTCTCTCTCTAGGGTAAAGGACCAGTCTCAATGTGTCCTATCTACTGTCTCTCTCTCTCTCTAGTGTAAAGGATCAGTCCCAATGTGTCCTATCTCCTGTCTCTCTCTCTCTAGTGTAAAGGACCAGTCTCAATGTGTCCTATCTACTGTCCTCTCTCTCTCTAATGTAAAGGACCAGCCTCAATGTGTCCTATCTCCTGTCTCTCTCTCTAGTGTAAAGGATCAGTCTCAATGTGTCATATCTCGTGTCTCTCTCTCTAGTGTAAAGGATCAGTCTCAATGTGTCCTATCTCCTGTCTCTCTCTCTCTCTAATGTAAAGGACCAGCCTCAATGTGTCCTATCTACTGTCCCTCTCTCTCTCTCTAGGGTAAAGGACCAGTCTCAATGTGTCCTATCTACTGTCTCTCTCTCTAGTGTAAAGGACAAGCCTCAATGTGTCCTATCTCCTGTCTCTCTCTCTCTCTCTAGTGTAAAGGACCAGTCTCAATGTGTCCTATCTACTGTCTCTCTCTCTCTCTAGTGTAAAGGACCAGCCTCAATGTGTCCTATCTCCTGTCTCTCTCTCTCTCTAGGGTAAAGGACCAGTCTCAATGTGTCCTATCTACTGTCTCTCTCTCTCTCTAGTGTAAAGGACCAGTCTCAATGTGTCCTATCTCCTCTCTCTCTCTCTCTCTCTAGTGTAAAGGACCAGCCTCAATGTGTCCTATCTACTGTCCCCTCTCTCTCTAGTGTAAAGGACCAGTCTCAATGTGTCCTATCTACTGTCTCTCTCTCTCTCTCTAGTGTAAAGGACCAGCCTCAATGTGTCATATCTACTGTCTGTCTCTCTCTCTCTAGTGTAAAGGACCAGCCTCAATGTGTACTATCTACTGTCTCTCTCGCTAGTGTAAAGGACCAGTCTCAATGTGTCCTATCTACTGTCTCTCTCTCTCTCTCTAGTGTAAAGGACCAGCCTCAATGTGTCATATCTACTGTCTGTCTCTCTCTCTCTAGTGTAAAGGACCAGCCTCAATGTGTCCTATCTACTGTCTCTCTCTCTAGTGTAAAGGACCAGTCTCAATGTGTCCTATCTACTGTCTCTCTCTCTCTCTCTCTAGTGTAAAGGACCAGCCTCAATGTGTCATATCTACTGTCTCTTTCTCTCTAGTGTAAAGGACCAGTCTCAATGTGTCCTATCTACTGTCTCTCTCTCTCTCTCTAGTGTAAAGGACCTGTCTCAATGTGTCCTATCTACTGTCTCCCTCTCTCTAGTGTAAAGGTCCAGTCTCAATGTGTCCTATCTAATGTCTCTCTCTCTCTCTCTAGTGTAAAGGACCAGTCTCAATGTCTCCTATCTACTGTCTCTCTCTCTAGTGTAAAGGACCAGCCTCAATGTGTCATATCTACTGTCCCTCTCTCTAGTGTAAAGGACCAGCCTCAATGTGTCCTATCTACTGTCTCTCTCTCTCTAGTGTAAAGGACCAGTCTCAATGTCTCCTATCTACTGTCTCTCTCTCTCTCTAGTGTAAAGGACCAGCCTCAATGTGTCCTATCTACTGTCTCTCTCTCTCTCTAGTGTAAAGAACAAGCCTCAATGTGTCCTATCTACTGTCTCTCTCTCTCTCTAGTGTAAAGGATCAGTCTCAATGTGTCCTATCGACTGTCTCTCTCTCTAGTGTAAAGGACCAGTCTCAATGTGTCCTATCTACAGTCTCTCTCTCTCTCTAATGTAAAGGACCAGTCTCAATGTGTCCTATCTACTGTCTCTCTCTCTCTCTCTCTAGTGTAAAGGACCAGTCTCAATGTGTCCTATCTACTGTCTCTCTCTCTCTCTCTAGTGTAAAGGACCAGTCTCAATGTCTCCTATCTACTGTCTCTCTCTCTCTCTAGTGTAAAGGACCAGCCTCAATGTGTCCTATCTCCTGTCTCTCTCTCTCTCTAGTGTAAAGGACCAGTCTCAATGTGTCCTATCTACTGTCCCTCTCTCTCTCTAATGTAAAGGACCAGCCTCAATGTGTCCTATCTACTGTCCCTCTCTCTAGTGTAAAGGACCAGCCTCAATGTGTCCTATCTACTGTCTCTCTCTCTCTAGTGTAAAGGACCAGTCTCAATGTCTCCTATCTACTGTCTCTCTCTCTCTCTAGTGTAAAGGACCAGCCTCAATGTGTCCTATCTACTGTCTCTCTCTCTCTCTAGTGTAAAGAACAAGCCTCAATGTGTCCTATCTACTGTCTCTCTCTCTCTCTAGTGTAAAGGATCAGTCTCAATGTGTCCTATCGACTGTCTCTCTCTCTAGTGTAAAGGACCAGTCTCAATGTGTCCTATCTACAGTCTCTCTCTCTCTCTAATGTAAAGGACCAGTCTCAATGTGTCCTATCTACTGTCTCTCTCTCTCTCTCTCTAGTGTAAAGGACCAGTCTCAATGTGTCCTATCTACTGTCTCTCTCTCTCTCTCTAGTGTAAAGGACCAGTCTCAATGTCTCCTATCTACTGTCTCTCTCTCTCTCTAGTGTAAAGGACCAGCCTCAATGTGTCCTATCTCCTGTCTCTCTCTCTCTCTAGTGTAAAGGACCAGTCTCAATGTGTCCTATCTACTGTCCCTCTCTCTCTCTAATGTAAAGGACCAGCCTCAATGTGTCCTATCTCCTGTCTCTCTCTCTAGTGTAAAGGATCAGTCTCAATGTGTCATATCTCCTGTCTCTCTCTCTAGTGTAAAGGATCAGTCTCAATGTGTCCTATCTCCTGTCTCTCTCTCTCTCTAATGTAAAGGACCAGCCTCAATGTGTCCTATCTACTGTCCCTCTCTCTCTCTCTAGGGTAAAGGACAAGCCTCAATGTGTCCTATCTACTGTCTCTCTCTCTAGTGTAAAGGACAAGCCTCAATGTGTCCTATCTCCTGTCTCTCTCTCTCTCTCTCTAGTGTAAAGGACCAGTCTCAATGTGTCCTATCTACTGTCTCTCTCTCTCTCTAGTGTAAAGGACCAGCCTCAATGTGTCCTATCTCCTGTCTCTCTCTCTCTCTAGGGTAAAGGACCAGCCTCAATGTGTCATATCTACTGTCTCTCTCTCTCTAGTGTAAAGGACCAGTCTCAATGTGTCCTATCCACTGTCTCTCTCTCTCTAACGTAAAGGACAAGCCTCAATGTGTCCTATCCACTGTCTCTCTCTCTCTAGTGTAAAGGACAAGCCTCAATGTGTCCTATCTACTGTCTCTCTCTCTCTAGTGTAAAGGATCAGTCTCAATGTGTCATATCTACTGTCTCTCTCTCTCTCTAGTGTAAAGGACCAGTCTCAATGTGTCCTATCTACTGTCTCTCTCTCTAGGGTAAAGGACCCGTCTCAATGTGTCCTATCTCCTGTCTCTCTCTCTCTCTAGGGTAAAGGACCAGCCTCAATGTGTCCTATCTACTGTCTCTCTCTCTAGTGTAAAGGACCAGTCTCAATGTGTCCTATCTACTGTCCATCTCTCCAGTGTAAAGGACCAGTCTCAATGTGTCATATCTCCTGTCTCTCTCTCTAGTGTAAAGGACCAGTCTCAATGTGTCCTATCTACTGTCTCTCTCTCTCTCTAGTGTAAAGGACCAGTCTCAATGTGTCCTATCTACTGTCTCTCACGCTCTCTAGGGTAAAGGACCAGTCTCAATGTGTCATATCTACTGTCTCTCTCTCTCTAGTGTAAAGGACCAGTCTCAATGTGTCCTATCTACTGTCCATCTCTCTAGGGTAAAGGACCAGTCTCAATGTGTCCTATTTACTGTCTCTCTCTCTACTGTAAAGGACCAGCCTCAATGTGTCCTATCTACTGTCTCTCTCTCTCTCCAGGGTAAAGGACCAGCCTCAATGTGTCCTATCTACTGTCTCTCTCTCTAGGGTAAAGGACCAGTCTCAATGTGTCCTATCTCCTGTCTCTCTCTCTCTCTAATGTAAAGGACCAGCCTCAATGTGTCCTATCTACTGTCCCTCTCTCTAGTGTAAAGGACCAGCCTCAATGTGTCCTATCTACTGTCTCTCTCTCTCTAGTGTAAAGGACCAGTCTCAATGTCTCCTATCTACTGTCTCTCTCTCTCTCTAGTGTAAAGGACCAGCCTCAATGTGTCCTATCTACTGTCTCTCTCTCTCTCTAGTGTAAAGAACAAGCCTCAATGTGTCCTATCTACTGTCTCTCTCTCTCTCTAGTGTAAAGGATCAGTCTCAATGTGTCCTATCGACTGTCTCTCTCTCTAGTGTAAAGGACCAGTCTCAATGTGTCCTATCTACAGTCTCTCTCTCTCTCTAATGTAAAGGACCAGTCTCAATGTGTCCTATCTACTGTCTCTCTCTCTCTCTCTCTAGTGTAAAGGACCAGTCTCAATGTGTCCTATCTACTGTCTCTCTCTCTCTCTCTAGTGTAAAGGACCAGTCTCAATGTCTCCTATCTACTGTCTCTCTCTCTCTCTAGTGTAAAGGACCAGCCTCAATGTGTCCTATCTCCTGTCTCTCTCTCTCTCTAGTGTAAAGGACCAGTCTCAATGTGTCCTATCTACTGTCCCTCTCTCTCTCTAATGTAAAGGACCAGCCTCAATGTGTCCTATCTCCTGTCTCTCTCTCTAGTGTAAAGGATCAGTCTCAATGTGTCATATCTCCTGTCTCTCTCTCTAGTGTAAAGGATCAGTCTCAATGTGTCCTATCTCCTGTCTCTCTCTCTCTCTAATGTAAAGGACCAGCCTCAATGTGTCCTATCTACTGTCCCTCTCTCTCTCTCTAGGGTAAAGGACAAGCCTCAATGTGTCCTATCTACTGTCTCTCTCTCTAGTGTAAAGGACAAGCCTCAATGTGTCCTATCTCCTGTCTCTCTCTCTCTCTCTCTAGTGTAAAGGACCAGTCTCAATGTGTCCTATCTACTGTCTCTCTCTCTCTCTAGTGTAAAGGACCAGCCTCAATGTGTCCTATCTCCTGTCTCTCTCTCTCTCTAGGGTAAAGGACCAGCCTCAATGTGTCATATCTACTGTCTCTCTCTCTCTAGTGTAAAGGACCAGTCTCAATGTGTCCTATCCACTGTCTCTCTCTCTCTAACGTAAAGGACAAGCCTCAATGTGTCCTATCCACTGTCTCTCTCTCTCTAGTGTAAAGGACAAGCCTCAATGTGTCCTATCTACTGTCTCTCTCTCTCTAGTGTAAAGGATCAGTCTCAATGTGTCATATCTACTGTCTCTCTCTCTCTCTAGTGTAAAGGACCAGTCTCAATGTGTCCTATCTACTGTCTCTCTCTCTAGGGTAAAGGACCCGTCTCAATGTGTCCTATCTCCTGTCTCTCTCTCTCTCTAGGGTAAAGGACCAGCCTCAATGTGTCCTATCTACTGTCTCTCTCTCTAGTGTAAAGGACCAGTCTCAATGTGTCCTATCTACTGTCCATCTCTCCAGTGTAAAGGACCAGTCTCAATGTGTCATATCTCCTGTCTCTCTCTCTAGTGTAAAGGACCAGTCTCAATGTGTCCTATCTACTGTCTCTCTCTCTCTCTAGTGTAAAGGACCAGTCTCAATGTGTCCTATCTACTGTCTCTCACGCTCTCTAGGGTAAAGGACCAGTCTCAATGTGTCATATCTACTGTCTCTCTCTCTCTAGTGTAAAGGACCAGTCTCAATGTGTCCTATCTACTGTCCATCTCTCTAGGGTAAAGGACCAGTCTCAATGTGTCCTATTTACTGTCTCTCTCTCTACTGTAAAGGACCAGCCTCAATGTGTCCTATCTACTGTCTCTCTCTCTCTCCAGGGTAAAGGACCAGCCTCAATGTGTCCTATCTACTGTCTCTCTCTCTAGGGTAAAGGACCAGTCTCAATGTGTCCTATCTCCTGTCTCTCTCTCTCTCTAGGGTAAAGGACCAGCCTCAATGTGTCCTATCTACTGTCTCTCTCTCTAGTGTAAAGGACCAGCCTCAATGTGTCCTATCTACTGTCTCTCTCGCTCTCTAGTGTAAAGGACCAGCCTCAATGTGTCCTATCTACTGTCTCTCTCTCTCTCTCTCTAATGTAAAGGACGAGCCTCAATGTGTCCTATCTACTGTCCCTCTCTCTCTCTAGTGCAAAGGACCAGTCTCAATGTGTCCTGTCTCCTGTCTCTCTCTCTCTCTCTAGAGTAAAGGACCAGCCTCAATGTGTCATATCTCCTGTCTCTCTCTCTCTCTAGTGTAAAGGACCAGCCTCAATGTGTCCTATCTCCTGTCTCTCTCTCTCTCTAGAGTAAAGGACCAGCCTCAATGTGTCATATCTCCTGTCTCTCTCTCTCTCTAGTGTAAAGGACCAGTCTCAATGTGTCCTATCTACTCTCTCTCTCTCTCTCTAGTGTAAAGGACCAGTCTCAATGTGTCCTATCTACTGTCTCTCTCTATCTCTAGTGTAAAGGACCAGTCTCAATGTGTCCTATCTACTGTCTCTCTCTCTCTCTAATGTAAAGGACCATTCTCAATGTGTCCTATCTACTGTCTCTCTCTCTCTCTAATGTAAAAAACCAGCCTCAATGTGTCCTATCTACTGTCCCTCTCTCTCTAGTGTAAAGGACCAGCCTCAATGTGTCCTATCTACTGTCTCTCTCTCTAGGGTAAAGGACCAGTCTCAATGTGTCCTATCTACTGTCTCTCTCTCTCTCTAGGGTAAAGGACCAGCCTCAATGTGTCCTATCTACTGTCTCTCTCTCTAGTGTAAAGGACCAGTCTCAATGTGTCCTATCCACTGTCTCTCTCTCTCTCTCTAATGTAAAGGACCAGCCTCAATGTGTCCTATCTACTGTCTCTCTCTCTCTCTAGTGTAAAGGACCAGTCTCAATGTGTCCTATCTACTGTCTCTCTCTCTCTCTAGTGTAAAGGACCAGTCTCAATGTGTCCTATCTACTGTCTCTCTCTCTCTCTCTAGTGTAAAGGACCAGTCTCAATGTGTCCTATCTACTGTCTCTCTCTCTCTCTAGTGTAAAGGACCAGTCTCAATGTGTCCTATCTACTGTCTCTCTCTCTCTCTAGTGTAAAGGACCAGTCTCAATGTGTCCTATCTACTGTCCCTCTCTCTCTCTAGGGTAAAGGACCAGTCTCAATGTGTCCTATCTACTGTCTCTCTCTCTCTCTAGGGTAAAGGACCAGTCTCAATGTGTCCTATCTACTGTCTCTCACCCTCTCTAGGGTAAAGGACCAGTCTCAATGTGTCCTATCCACTGTCTCTCTCTCTCTCTCTAATGTAAAGGACCAGCCTCAATGTGTCCTATCTACTGTCTCTCTCTCTCTCTAGTGTAAAGGACCAGTCTCAATGTGTCCTATCTACTGTCTCTCTCGCTCTCTAGTGTAAAGGACCAGTCTCAATGTGTCCTATCTCCTGTCTCTCTCTCTCTCTCTAGAGTAAAGGAACAGCCTCAATGTGTCATATCTCCTGTCTCTCTCTCTCTCTAGTGTAAAGGACCAGCCTCAATGTGTCCTATCTACTGTCTCTCTCTCTAGTGTAAAGGACCAGTCTCAATGTGTCCTATCTACTGTCTCTCTCTCTCTCTCTAGTGTAAAGGACCAGCCTCAATGTGTCATATCTACTGTCTCTTTCTCTCTAGTGTAAAGGACCAGTCTCAATGTGTCCTATCTACTGTCTCTCTCTCTCTCTCTAGTGTAAAGGACCTGTCTCAATGTGTCCTATCTACTGTCTCCCTCTCTCTAGTGTAAAGGTCCAGTCTCAATGTGTCCTATCTAATGTCTCTCTCTCTCTCTCTAGTGTAAAGGACCAGTCTCAATGTCTCCTATCTACTGTCTCTCTCTCTAGTGTAAAGGACCAGCCTCAATGTGTCATATCTACTGTCCCTCTCTCTAGTGTAAAGGACCAGCCTCAATGTGTCCTATCTACTGTCTCTCTCTCTCTAGTGTAAAGGACCAGTCTCAATGTCTCCTATCTACTGTCTCTCTCTCTCTCTAGTGTAAAGGACCAGCCTCAATGTGTCCTATCTACTGTCTCTCTCTCTCTCTAGTGTAAAGAACAAGCCTCAATGTGTCCTATCTACTGTCTCTCTCTCTCTCTAGTGTAAAGGATCAGTCTCAATGTGTCCTATCGACTGTCTCTCTCTCTAGTGTAAAGGACCAGTCTCAATGTGTCCTATCTACAGTCTCTCTCTCTCTCTAATGTAAAGGACCAGTCTCAATGTGTCCTATCTACTGTCTCTCTCTCTCTCTCTCTAGTGTAAAGGACCAGTCTCAATGTGTCCTATCTACTGTCTCTCTCTCTCTCTCTAGTGTAAAGGACCAGTCTCAATGTGTCCTATCTACTGTCCCTCTCTCTCTCTAATGTAAAGGACCAGCCTCAATATGTCCTATCTCCTGTCTCTCTCTCTAGTGTAAAGGATCAGTCTCAATGTGTCATATCTCCTGTCTCTCTCTCTAGTGTAAAGGATCAGTCTCAATGTGTCCTATCTCCTGTCTCTCTCTCTCTCTAATGTAAAGGACCAGCCTCAATGTGTCCTATCTACTGTCCCTCTCTCTCTCTCTAGGGTAAAGGACAAGCCTCAATGTGTCCTATCTACTGTCTCTCTCTCTAGTGTAAAGGACAAGCCTCAATGTGTCCTATCTCCTGTCTCTCTCTCTCTCTCTAGTGTAAAGGACCAGTCTCAATGTGTCCTATCTACTGTCTCTCTCTCTCTCTAGTGTAAAGGACCAGCCTCAATGTGTCCTATCTCCTGTCTCTCTCTCTCTCTAGGGTAAAGGACCAGCCTCAATGTGTCATATCTACTGTCTCTCTCTCTCTAGTGTAAAGGACCAGTCTCAATGTGTCCTATCCACTGTCTCTCTCTCTCTAACGTAAAGGACAAGCCTCAATGTGTCCTATCCACTGTCTCTCTCTCTCTAGTGTAAAGGACAAGCCTCAATGTGTCCTATCTACTGTCTCTCTCTCTCTAGTGTAAAGGATCAGTCTCAATGTGTCATATCTACTGTCTCTCTCTCTCTCTAGTGTAAAGGACCAGTCTCAATGTGTCCTATCTACTGTCTCTCTCTCTAGGGTAAAGGACCCGTCTCAATGTGTCCTATCTCCTGTCTCTCTCTCTCTCTAGGGTAAAGGACCAGCCTCAATGTGTCCTATCTACTGTCTCTCTCTCTAGTGTAAAGGACCAGTCTCAATGTGTCCTATCTACTGTCCATCTCTCCAGTGTAAAGGACCAGTCTCAATGTGTCATATCTCCTGTCTCTCTCTCTAGGGTAAAGGACCAGTCTCAATGTGTCCTATCCACTGTCTCTCTCTCTCTCTCTAATGTAAAGGACCAGCCTCAATGTGTCCTATCTACTGTCTCTCTCTCTCTCTAGTGTAAAGGACCAGTCTCAATGTGTCCTATCTACTGTCTCTCTCGCTCTCTAGTGTAAAGGACCAGTCTCAATGTGTCCTATCTCCTGTCTCTCTCTCTCTCTCTCTAGAGTAAAGGAACAGCCTCAATGTGTCATATCTCCTGTCTCTCTCTCTCTCTAGTGTAAAGGACCAGCCTCAATGTGTCCTATCTACTGTCTCTCTCTCTAGTGTAAAGGACCAGTCTCAATGTGTCCTATCTACTGTCTCTCTCTCTCTCTCTAGTGTAAAGGACCAGCCTCAATGTGTCATATCTACTGTCTCTTTCTCTCTAGTGTAAAGGACCAGTCTCAATGTGTCCTATCTACTGTCTCTCTCTCTCTCTCTAGTGTAAAGGACCTGTCTCAATGTGTCCTATCTACTGTCTCCCTCTCTCTAGTGTAAAGGTCCAGTCTCAATGTGTCCTATCTAATGTCTCTCTCTCTCTCTCTAGTGTAAAGGACCAGTCTCAATGTCTCCTATCTACTGTCTCTCTCTCTAGTGTAAAGGACCAGCCTCAATGTGTCATATCTACTGTCTCTCTCTCTCTAGTGTAAAGGACCAGTCTCAATGTCTCCTATCTACTGTCTCTCTCTCTCTCTAGTGTAAAGGACCAGCCTCAATGTGTCCTATCTACTGTCTCTCTCTCTCTCTCTAGTGTAAAGAACAAGCCTCAATGTGTCCTATCTACTGTCTCTCTCTCTCTCTAGTGTAAAGGATCAGTCTCAATGTGTCATATCTACTGTCTCTCTCTCTCTCTAGTGTAAAGGACCAGTCTCAATGTGTCCTATCTACTGTCTCTCTCTCTAGGGTAAAGGACCCGTCTCAATGTGTCCTATCTCCTGTCTCTCTCTCTCTCTAGGGTAAAGGACCAGCCTCAATGTGTCCTATCTACTGTCTCTCTCTCTAGTGTAAAGGACCAGTCTCAATGTGTCCTATCTACTGTCCATCTCTCCAGTGTAAAGGACCAGTCTCAATGTGTCATATCTCCTGTCTCTCTCTCTAGGGTAAAGGACCAGTCTCAATGTGTCCTATCCACTGTCTCTCTCTCTCTCTCTAATGTAAAGGACCAGCCTCAATGTGTCCTATCTACTGTCTCTCTCTCTCTCTAGTGTAAAGGACCAGTCTCAATGTGTCCTATCTACTGTCTCTCTCGCTCTCTAGTGTAAAGGACCAGTCTCAATGTGTCCTATCTCCTGTCTCTCTCTCTCTCTCTCTAGAGTAAAGGAACAGCCTCAATGTGTCATATCTCCTGTCTCTCTCTCTCTCTAGTGTAAAGGACCAGCCTCAATGTGTCCTATCTACTGTCTCTCTCTCTAGTGTAAAGGACCAGTCTCAATGTGTCCTATCTACTGTCTCTCTCTCTCTCTCTAGTGTAAAGGACCAGCCTCAATGTGTCATATCTACTGTCTCTTTCTCTCTAGTGTAAAGGACCAGTCTCAATGTGTCCTATCTACTGTCTCTCTCTCTCTCTCTAGTGTAAAGGACCTGTCTCAATGTGTCCTATCTACTGTCTCCCTCTCTCTAGTGTAAAGGTCCAGTCTCAATGTGTCCTATCTAATGTCTCTCTCTCTCTCTCTAGTGTAAAGGACCAGTCTAAATGTCTCCTATCTACTGTCTCTCTCTCTAGTGTAAAGGACCAGCCTCAATGTGTCATATCTACTGTCCCTCTCTCTAGTGTAAAGGACCAGCCTCAATGTGTCCTATCTACTGTCTCTCTCTCTCTAGTGTAAAGGACCAGTCTCAATGTCTCCTATCTACTGTCTCTCTCTCTCTCTAGTGTAAAGGACCAGCCTCAATGTGTCCTATCTACTGTCTCTCTCTCTCTCTAGTGTAAAGAACAAGCCTCAATGTGTCCTATCTACTGTCTCTCTCTCTCTCTAGTGTAAAGGATCAGTCTCAATGTGTCCTATCGACTGTCTCTCTCTCTAGTGTAAAGGACCAGTCTCAATGTGTCCTATCTACAGTCTCTCTCTCTCTCTAATGTAAAGGACCAGTCTCAATGTGTCCTATCTACTGTCTCTCTCTCTCTCTCTCTAGTGTAAAGGACCAGTCTCAATGTGTCCTATCTACTGTCTCTCTCTCTCTCTCTAGTGTAAAGGACCAGTCTCAATGTCTCCTATCTACTGTCTCTCTCTCTCTCTAGTGTAAAGGACCAGCCTCAATGTGTCCTATCTCCTGTCTCTCTCTCTCTCTAGTGTAAAGGACCAGTCTCAATGTGTCCTATCTACTGTCCCCTCTCTCTCTAATGTAAAGGACCAGCCTCAATGTGTCCTATCTCCTGTCTCTCTCTCTAGTGTAAAGGATCAGTCTCAATGTGTCATATCTCCTGTCTCTCTCTCTAGTGTAAAGGATCAGTCTCAATGTGTCCTATCTCCTGTCTCTCTCTCTCTCTAATGTAAAGGACCAGCCTCAATGTGTCCTATCTACTGTCCCTCTCTCTCTCTAGGGTAAAGGACAAGCCTCAATGTGTCCTATCTACTGTCTCTCTCTCTAGTGTAAAGGACAAGCCTCAATGTGTCCTATCTCCTGTCTCTCTCTCTCTCTCTCTAGTGTAAAGGACCAGTCTCAATGTGTCCTATCTACTGTCTCTCTCTCTCTCTAGTGTAAAGGACCAGCCTCAATGTGTCCTATCTCCTGTCTCTCTCTCTCTCTAGGGTAAAGGACCAGCCTCAATGTGTCATATCTACTGTCTCTCTCTCTCTAGTGTAAAGGACCAGTCTCAATGTGTCCTATCCACTGTCTCTCTCTCTCTAACGTAAAGGACAAGCCTCAATGTGTCCTATCCACTGTCTCTCTCTCTCTAGTGTAAAGGACAAGCCTCAATGTGTCCTATCTACTGTCTCTCTCTCTCTAGTGTAAAGGATCAGTCTCAATGTGTCATATCTACTGTCTCTCTCTCTCTCTAGTGTAAAGGACCAGTCTCAATGTGTCCTATCTACTGTCTCTCTCTCTAGGGTAAAGGACCCGTCTCAATGTGTCCTATCTCCTGTCTCTCTCTCTCTCTAGGGTAAAGGACCAGCCTCAATGTGTCCTATCTACTGTCTCTCTCTCTAGTGTAAAGGACCAGTCTCAATGTGTCCTATCTACTGTCCATCTCTCCAGTGTAAAGGACCAGTCTCAATGTGTCATATCTCCTGTCTCTCTCTCTAGTGTAAAGGACCAGTCTCAATGTGTCCTATCTACTGTCTCTCTCTCTCTCTAGTGTAAAGGACCAGTCTCAATGTGTCCTATCTACTGTCTCTCACGCTCTCTAGGGTAAAGGACCAGTCTCAATGTGTCATATCTACTGTCTCTCTCTCTCTAGTGTAAAGGACCAGTCTCAATGTGTCCTATCTACTGTCCATCTCTCTAGGGTAAAGGACCAGTCTCAATGTGTCCTATTTACTGTCTCTCTCTCTACTGTAAAGGACCAGCCTCAATGTGTCCTATCTACTGTCTCTCTCTCTCTCCAGGGTAAAGGACCAGCCTCAATGTGTCCTATCTACTGTCTCTCTCTCTAGGGTAAAGGACCAGTCTCAATGTGTCCTATCTCCTGTCTCTCTCTCTCTCTAATGTAAAGGACCAGCCTCAATGTGTCCTATCTACTGTCCCTCTCTCTAGTGTAAAGGACCAGCCTCAATGTGTCCTATCTACTGTCTCTCTCTCTCTAGTGTAAAGGACCAGTCTCAATGTCTCCTATCTACTGTCTCTCTCTCTCTCTAGTGTAAAGGACCAGCCTCAATGTGTCCTATCTACTGTCTCTCTCTCTCTCTAGTGTAAAGAACAAGCCTCAATGTGTCCTATCTACTGTCTCTCTCTCTCTCTAGTGTAAAGGATCAGTCTCAATGTGTCCTATCGACTGTCTCTCTCTCTAGTGTAAAGGACCAGTCTCAATGTGTCCTATCTACAGTCTCTCTCTCTCTCTAATGTAAAGGACCAGTCTCAATGTGTCCTATCTACTGTCTCTCTCTCTCTCTCTCTAGTGTAAAGGACCAGTCTCAATGTGTCCTATCTACTGTCTCTCTCTCTCTCTCTAGTGTAAAGGACCAGTCTCAATGTCTCCTATCTACTGTCTCTCTCTCTCTCTAGTGTAAAGGACCAGCCTCAATGTGTCCTATCTCCTGTCTCTCTCTCTCTCTAGTGTAAAGGACCAGTCTCAATGTGTCCTATCTACTGTCCCTCTCTCTCTCTAATGTAAAGGACCAGCCTCAATGTGTCCTATCTCCTGTCTCTCTCTCTAGTGTAAAGGATCAGTCTCAATGTGTCATATCTCCTGTCTCTCTCTCTAGTGTAAAGGATCAGTCTCAATGTGTCCTATCTCCTGTCTCTCTCTCTCTCTAATGTAAAGGACCAGCCTCAATGTGTCCTATCTACTGTCCCTCTCTCTCTCTCTAGGGTAAAGGACAAGCCTCAATGTGTCCTATCTACTGTCTCTCTCTCTAGTGTAAAGGACAAGCCTCAATGTGTCCTATCTCCTGTCTCTCTCTCTCTCTCTCTAGTGTAAAGGACCAGTCTCAATGTGTCCTATCTACTGTCTCTCTCTCTCTCTAGTGTAAAGGACCAGCCTCAATGTGTCCTATCTCCTGTCTCTCTCTCTCTCTAGGGTAAAGGACCAGCCTCAATGTGTCATATCTACTGTCTCTCTCTCTCTAGTGTAAAGGACCAGTCTCAATGTGTCCTATCCACTGTCTCTCTCTCTCTAACGTAAAGGACAAGCCTCAATGTGTCCTATCCACTGTCTCTCTCTCTCTAGTGTAAAGGACAAGCCTCAATGTGTCCTATCTACTGTCTCTCTCTCTCTAGTGTAAAGGATCAGTCTCAATGTGTCATATCTACTGTCTCTCTCTCTCTCTAGTGTAAAGGACCAGTCTCAATGTGTCCTATCTACTGTCTCTCTCTCTAGGGTAAAGGACCCGTCTCAATGTGTCCTATCTCCTGTCTCTCTCTCTCTCTAGGGTAAAGGACCAGCCTCAATGTGTCCTATCTACTGTCTCTCTCTCTAGTGTAAAGGACCAGTCTCAATGTGTCCTATCTACTGTCCATCTCTCCAGTGTAAAGGACCAGTCTCAATGTGTCATATCTCCTGTCTCTCACGCTCTCTAGGGTAAAGGACCAGTCTCAATGTGTCATATCTACTGTCTCTCTCTCTCTAGTGTAAAGGACCAGTCTCAATGTGTCCTATCTACTGTCCATCTCTCTAGGGTAAAGGACCAGTCTCAATGTGTCCTATTTACTGTCTCTCTCTCTACTGTAAAGGACCAGCCTCAATGTGTCCTATCTACTGTCTCTCTCTCTCTCCAGGGTAAAGGACCAGCCTCAATGTGTCCTATCTACTGTCTCTCTCTCTAGGGTAAAGGACCAGTCTCAATGTGTCCTATCTCCTGTCTCTCTCTCTCTCTAGGGTAAAGGACCAGCCTCAATGTGTCCTATCTACTGTCTCTCTCTCTAGTGTAAAGGACCAGCCTCAATGTGTCCTATCTACTGTCTCTCTCGCTCTCTAGTGTAAAGGACCAGCCTCAATGTGTCCTATCTACTGTCTCTCTCTCTCTCTCTAATGTAAAGGACGAGCCTCAATGTGTCCTATCTACTGTCCCTCTCTCTCTCTAGTGCAAAGGACCAGTCTCAATGTGTCCTGTCTCCTGTCTCTCTCTCTCTCTCTAGAGTAAAGGACCAGCCTCAATGTGTCATATCTCCTGTCTCTCTCTCTCTCTAGTGTAAAGGACCAGCCTCAATGTGTCCTATCTCCTGTCTCTCTCTCTCTCTAGAGTAAAGGACCAGCCTCAATGTGTCATATCTCCTGTCTCTCTCTCTCTCTAGTGTAAAGGACCAGTCTCAATGTGTCCTATCTACTCTCTCTCTCTCTCTCTAGTGTAAAGGACCAGTCTCAATGTGTCCTATCTACTGTCTCTCTCTATCTCTAGTGTAAAGGACCAGTCTCAATGTGTCCTATCTACTGTCTCTCTCTCTCTCTAATGTAAAGGACCATTCTCAATGTGTCCTATCTACTGTCTCTCTCTCTCTCTAATGTAAAAAACCAGCCTCAATGTGTCCTATCTACTGTCCCTCTCTCTCTAGTGTAAAGGACCAGCCTCAATGTGTCCTATCTACTGTCTCTCTCTCTAGGGTAAAGGACCAGTCTCAATGTGTCCTATCTACTGTCTCTCTCTCTCTCTAGGGTAAAGGACCAGCCTCAATGTGTCCTATCTACTGTCTCTCTCTCTAGTGTAAAGGACCAGTCTCAATGTGTCCTATCCAATGTCTCTCTCTCTCTCTCTCTAATGTAAAGGACCAGCCTCAATGTGTCCTATCTACTGTCTCTCTCTCTCTCTAGTGTAAAGGACCAGTCTCAATGTGTCCTATCTACTGTCTCTCTCTCTCTCTAGTGTAAAGGACCAGTCTCAATGTGTCCTATCTACTGTCTCTCTCTCTCTCTCTAGTGTAAAGGACCAGTCTCAATGTGTCCTATCTACTGTCTCTCTCTCTCTCTAGTGTAAAGGACCAGTCTCAATGTGTCCTATCTACTGTCTCTCTCTCTCTCTAGTGTAAAGGACCAGTCTCAATGTGTCCTATCTACTGTCCATCTCTCTCTCTAGGGTAAAGGACCAGTCTCAATGTGTCCTATCTACTGTCTCTCTCTCTCTCTAGGGTAAAGGACCAGTCTCAATGTGTCCTATCTACTGTCTCTCACCCTCTCTAGGGTAAAGGACCAGTCTCAATGTGTCCTATCCACTGTCTCTCTCTCTCTCTAATGTAAAGGACCAGCCTCAATGTGTCCTATCTACTGTCTCTCTCTCTCTCTAGTGTAAAGGACCAGTCTCAATGTGTCCTATCTACTGTCTCTCTCGCTCTCTAGTGTAAAGGACCAGTCTCAATGTGTCCTATCTCCTGTCTCTCTCTCTCTCTCTCTAGAGTAAAGGAACAGCCTCAATGTGTCATATCTCCTGTCTCTCTCTCTCTCTAGTGTAAAGGACCAGCCTCAATGTGTCCTATCTACTGTCTCTCTCTCTAGTGTAAAGGACCAGTCTCAATGTGTCCTATCTACTGTCTCTCTCTCTCTCTCTAGTGTAAAGGACCAGCCTCAATGTGTCATATCTACTGTCTCTTTCTCTCTAGTGTAAAGGACCAGTCTCAATGTGTCCTATCTACTGTCTCTCTCTCTCTCTCTAGTGTAAAGGACCTGTCTCAATGTGTCCTATCTACTGTCTCCCTCTCTCTAGTGTAAAGGTCCAGTCTCAATGTGTCCTATCTAATGTCTCTCTCTCTCTCTCTAGTGTAAAGGACCAGTCTCAATGTCTCCTATCTACTGTCTCTCTCTCTAGTGTAAAGGACCAGCCTCAATGTGTCATATCTACTGTCCCTCTCTCTAGTGTAAAGGACCAGCCTCAATGTGTCCTATCTACTGTCTCTCTCTCTCTAGTGTAAAGGACCAGTCTCAATGTCTCCTATCTACTGTCTCTCTCTCTCTCTAGTGTAAAGGACCAGCCTCAATGTGTCCTATCTACTGTCTCTCTCTCTCTCTAGTGTAAAGAACAAGCCTCAATGTGTCCTATCTACTGTCTCTCTCTCTCTCTAGTGTAAAGGATCAGTCTCAATGTGTCCTATCGACTGTCTCTCTCTCTAGTGTAAAGGACCAGTCTCAATGTGTCCTATCTACAGTCTCTCTCTCTCTCTAATGTAAAGGACCAGTCTCAATGTGTCCTATCTACTGTCTCTCTCTCTCTCTCTCTAGTGTAAAGGACCAGTCTCAATGTGTCCTATCTACTGTCTCTCTCTCTCTCTAGTGTAAAGGACCAGTCTCAATGTGTCCTATCTACTGTCTCTCTCTCTCTCTAATGTAAAGGACCAGCCTCAATGTGTCCTATCTCCTGTCTCTCTCTCTAGTGTAAAGGATCAGTCTCAATGTGTCATATCTCCTGTCTCTCTCTCTAGTGTAAAGGATCAGTCTCAATGTGTCCTATCTCCTGTCTCTCTCTCTCTCTAATGTAAAGGACCAGCCTCAATGTGTCCTATCTACTCTCTCTCTCTCTCTCTAGGGTAAAGGACAAGCCTCAATGTGTCCTATCTACTGTCTCTCTCTCTAGTGTAAAGGACAAGCCTCAATGTGTCCTATCTCCTGTCTCTCTCTCTCTCTCTAGTGTAAAGGACCAGTCTCAATGTGTCCTATCTACTGTCTCTCTCTCTCTCTAGTGTAAAGGACCAGCCTCAATGTGTCCTATCTCCTGTCTCTCTCTCTCTCTAGGGTAAAGGACCAGCCTCAATGTGTCATATCTACTGTCTCTCTCTCTCTAGTGTAAAGGACCAGTCTCAATGTGTCCTATCCACTGTCTCTCTCTCTAACGTAAAGGACAAGCCTCAATGTGTCCTATCCACTGTCTCTCTCTCTCTAGTGTAAAGGACAAGCCTCAATGTGTCCTATCTACTGTCTCTCTCTCTCTAGTGTAAAGGATCAGTCTCAATGTGTCATATCTACTGTCTCTCTCTCTCTCTAGTGTAAAGGACCAGTCTCAATGTGTCCTATCTACTGTCTCTCTCTCTAGGGTAAAGGACCCGTCTCAATGTGTCCTATCTCCTGTCTCTCTCTCTCTCTAGGGTAAAGGACCAGCCTCAATGTGTCCTATCTACTGTCTCTCTCTCTAGTGTAAAGGACCAGTCTCAATGTGTCCTATCTACTGTCCATCTCTCCAGTGTAAAGGACCAGTCTCAATGTGTCATATCTCCTGTCTCTCTCTCTAGGGTAAAGGACCAGTCTCAATGTGTCCTATCCACTGTCTCTCTCTCTCTCTCTAATGTAAAGGACCAGCCTCAATGTGTCCTATCTACTGTCTCTCTCTCTCTCTAGTGTAAAGGACCAGTCTCAATGTGTCCTATCTACTGTCTCTCTCGCTCTCTAGTGTAAAGGACCAGTCTCAATGTGTCCTATCTCCTGTCTCTCTCTCTCTCTCTCTAGAGTAAAGGAACAGCCTCAATGTGTCATATCTCCTGTCTCTCTCTCTCTCTAGTGTAAAGGACCAGCCTCAATGTGTCCTATCTACTGTCTCTCTCTCTAGTGTAAAGGACCAGTCTCAATGTGTCCTATCTACTGTCTCTCTCTCTCTCTCTAGTGTAAAGGACCAGCCTCAATGTGTCATATCTACTGTCTCTTTCTCTCTAGTGTAAAGGACCAGTCTCAATGTGTCCTATCTACTGTCTCTCTCTCTCTCTCTAGTGTAAAGGACCTGTCTCAATGTGTCCTATCTACTGTCTCCCTCTCTCTAGTGTAAAGGTCCAGTCTCAATGTGTCCTATCTAATGTCTCTCTCTCTCTCTCTAGTGTAAAGGACCAGTCTCAATGTCTCCTATCTACTGTCTCTCTCTCTAGTGTAAAGGACCAGCCTCAATGTGTCATATCTACTGTCTCTCTCTCTCTAGTGTAAAGGACCAGTCTCAATGTCTCCTATCTACTGTCTCTCTCTCTCTCTAGTGTAAAGGACCAGCCTCAATGTGTCCTATCTACTGTCTCTCTCTCTCTCTAGTGTAAAGAACAAGCCTCAATGTGTCCTATCTACTGTCTCTCTCTCTCTCTAGTGTAAAGGATCAGTCTCAATGTGTCATATCTACTGTCTCTCTCTCTCTCTAGTGTAAAGGACCAGTCTCAATGTGTCCTATCTACTGTCTCTCTCTCTAGGGTAAAGGACCCGTCTCAATGTGTCCTATCTCCTGTCTCTCTCTCTCTCTAGGGTAAAGGACCAGCCTCAATGTGTCCTATCTACTGTCTCTCTCTCTAGTGTAAAGGACCAGTCTCAATGTGTCCTATCTACTGTCCATCTCTCCAGTGTAAAGGACCAGTCTCAATGTGTCATATCTCCTGTCTCTCTCTCTAGGGTAAAGGACCAGTCTCAATGTGTCCTATCCACTGTCTCTCTCTCTCTCTCTAATGTAAAGGACCAGCCTCAATGTGTCCTATCTACTGTCTCTCTCTCTCTCTAGTGTAAAGGACCAGTCTCAATGTGTCCTATCTACTGTCTCTCTCGCTCTCTAGTGTAAAGGACCAGTCTCAATGTGTCCTATCTCCTGTCTCTCTCTCTCTCTCTCTAGAGTAAAGGAACAGCCTCAATGTGTCATATCTCCTGTCTCTCTCTCTCTCTAGTGTAAAGGACCAGCCTCAATGTGTCCTATCTACTGTCTCTCTCTCTAGTGTAAAGGACCAGTCTCAATGTGTCCTATCTACTGTCTCTCTCTCTCTCTCTAGTGTAAAGGACCAGCCTCAATGTGTCATATCTACTGTCTCTTTCTCTCTAGTGTAAAGGACCAGTCTCAATGTGTCCTATCTACTGTCTCTCTCTCTCTCTCTAGTGTAAAGGACCTGTCTCAATGTGTCCTATCTACTGTCTCCCTCTCTCTAGTGTAAAGGTCCAGTCTCAATGTGTCCTATCTAATGTCTCTCTCTCTCTCTCTAGTGTAAAGGACCAGTCTAAATGTCTCCTATCTACTGTCTCTCTCTCTAGTGTAAAGGACCAGCCTCAATGTGTCATATCTACTGTCCCTCTCTCTAGTGTAAAGGACCAGCCTCAATGTGTCCTATCTACTGTCTCTCTCTCTCTAGTGTAAAGGACCAGTCTCAATGTCTCCTATCTACTGTCTCTCTCTCTCTCTAGTGTAAAGGACCAGCCTCAATGTGTCCTATCTACTGTCTCTCTCTCTCTCTAGTGTAAAGAACAAGCCTCAATGTGTCCTATCTACTGTCTCTCTCTCTCTCTAGTGTAAAGGATCAGTCTCAATGTGTCCTATCGACTGTCTCTCTCTCTAGTGTAAAGGACCAGTCTCAATGTGTCCTATCTACAGTCTCTCTCTCTCTCTAATGTAAAGGACCAGTCTCAATGTGTCCTATCTACTGTCTCTCTCTCTCTCTCTCTAGTGTAAAGGACCAGTCTCAATGTGTCCTATCTACTGTCTCTCTCTCTCTCTCTAGTGTAAAGGACCAGTCTCAATGTCTCCTATCTACTGTCTCTCTCTCTCTCTAGTGTAAAGGACCAGCCTCAATGTGTCCTATCTCCTGTCTCTCTCTCTCTCTAGTGTAAAGGACCAGTCTCAATGTGTCCTATCTACTGTCCCTCTCTCTCTAATGTAAAGGACCAGCCTCAATGTGTCCTATCTCCTGTCTCTCTCTCTAGTGTAAAGGATCAGTCTCAATGTGTCATATCTCCTGTCTCTCTCTCTAGTGTAAAGGATCAGTCTCAATGTGTCCTATCTCCTGTCTCTCTCTCTCTCTAATGTAAAGGACCAGCCTCAATGTGTCCTATCTACTGTCCCTCTCTCTCTCTCTAGGGTAAAGGACAAGCCTCAATGTGTCCTATCTACTGTCTCTCTCTCTAGTGTAAAGGACAAGCCTCAATGTGTCCTATCTCCTGTCTCTCTCTCTCTCTCTAGTGTAAAGGACCAGTCTCAATGTGTCCTATCTACTGTCTCTCTCTCTCTCTAGTGTAAAGGACCAGCCTCAATGTGTCCTATCTCCTGTCTCTCTCTCTCTCTAGGGTAAAGGACCAGCCTCAATGTGTCATATCTACTGTCTCTCTCTCTCTAGTGTAAAGGACCAGTCTCAATGTGTCCTATCCACTGTCTCTCTCTCTCTAACGTAAAGGACAAGCCTCAATGTGTCCTATCCACTGTCTCTCTCTCTCTAGTGTAAAGGACAAGCCTCAATGTGTCCTATCTACTGTCTCTCTCTCTCTAGTGTAAAGGATCAGTCTCAATGTGTCATATCTACTGTCTCTCTCTCTCTCTAGTGTAAAGGACCAGTCTCAATGTGTCCTATCTACTGTCTCTCTCTCTAGGGTAAAGGACCCGTCTCAATGTGTCCTATCTCCTGTCTCTCTCTCTCTCTAGGGTAAAGGACCAGCCTCAATGTGTCCTATCTACTGTCTCTCTCTCTAGTGTAAAGGACCAGTCTCAATGTGTCCTATCTACTGTCCATCTCTCCAGTGTAAAGGACCAGTCTCAATGTGTCATATCTCCTGTCTCTCTCTCTAGTGTAAAGGACCAGTCTCAATGTGTCCTATCTACTGTCTCTCTCTCTCTCTAGTGTAAAGGACCAGTCTCAATGTGTCCTATCTACTGTCTCTCACGCTCTCTAGGGTAAAGGACCAGTCTCAATGTGTCATATCTACTGTCTCTCTCTCTCTAGTGTAAAGGACCAGTCTCAATGTGTCCTATCTACTGTCCATCTCTCTAGGGTAAAGGACCAGTCTCAATGTGTCCTATTTACTGTCTCTCTCTCTACTGTAAAGGACCAGCCTCAATGTGTCCTATCTACTGTCTCTCTCTCTCTCCAGGGTAAAGGACCAGCCTCAATGTGTCCTATCTACTGTCTCTCTCTCTAGGGTAAAGGACCAGTCTCAATGTGTCCTATCTCCTGTCTCTCTCTCTCTCTAGGGTAAAGGACCAGCCTCAATGTGTCCTATCTACTGTCTCTCTCTCTAGTGTAAAGGACCAGCCTCAATGTGTCCTATCTACTGTCTCTCTCGCTCTCTAGTGTAAAGGACCAGCCTCAATGTGTCCTATCTACTGTCTCTCTCTCTCTCTCTCTAATGTAAAGGACGAGCCTCAATGTGTCCTATCTACTGTCCCTCTCTCTCTCTAGTGCAAAGGACCAGTCTCAATGTGTCCTGTCTCCTGTCTCTCTCTTTCTCTCTAGAGTAAAGGACCAGCCTCAATGTGTCATATCTCCTGTCTCTCTCTCTCTCTAGTGTAAAGGACCAGCCTCAATGTGTCCTATCTCCTGTCTCTCTCTCTCTCTAGAGTAAAGGACCAGCCTCAATGTGTCATATCTCCTGTCTCTCTCTCTCTCTAGTGTAAAGGACCAGTCTCAATGTGTCCTATCTACTCTCTCTCTCTCTCTAGTGTAAAGGACCAGTCTCAATGTGTCCTATCTACTGTCTCTCTCTATCTCTAGTGTAAAGGACCAGTCTCAATGTGTCCTATCTACTGTCTCTCTCTCTCTCTAATGTAAAGGACCAGTCTCAATGTGTCCTATCTACTGTCTCTCTCTCTCTCTAGTGTAAAAAACCAGCCTCAATGTGTCCTATCTACTGTCCCTCTCTCTCTAGTGTAAAGGACCAGCCTCAATGTGTCCTATCTACTGTCTCTCTCTCTAGGGTAAAGGACCAGTCTCAATGTGTCCTATCTACTGTCTCTCTCTCTCTCTAGGGTAAAGGACCAGCCTCAATGTGTCCTATCTACTGTCTCTCTCTCTAGTGTAAAGGACCAGTCTCAATGTGTCCTATCCACTGTCTCTCTCTCTCTCTCTAATGTAAAGGACCAGCCTCAATGTGTCCTATCTACTGTCTCTCTCTCTCTCTAGTGTAAAGGACCAGTCTCAATGTGTCCTATCTACTGTCTCTCTCTCTCTCTAGTGTAAAGGACCAGTCTCAATGTGTCCTATCTACTGTCTCTCTCTCTCTCTCTAGTGTAAAGGACCAGTCTCAATGTGTCCTATCTACTGTCTCTCTCTCTCTCTAGTGTAAAGGACCAGTCTCAATGTGTCCTATCTACTGTCTCTCTCTCTCTCTAGTGTAAAGGACCAGTCTCAATGTGTCCTATCTACTGTCCATCTCTCTCTCTAGGGTAAAGGACCAGTCTCAATGTGTCCTATCTACTGTCTCTCTCTCTCTCTAGGGTAAAGAACCAGTCTCAATGTGTCCTATCTACTGTCTCTCACGCTCTCTAGGGTAAAGGACCAGTCTCAATGTGTCCTATCCACTGTCTCTCTCTCTCTCTCTAATGTAAAGGACCAGCCTCAATGTGTCCTATCTACTGTCTCTCTCTCTCTCTAGTGTAAAGGACCAGTCTCAATGTGTCCTATCTACTGTCTCTCTCGCTCTCTAGTGTAAAGGACCAGTCTCAATGTGTCCTATCTCCTGTCTCTCTCTCTCTCTCTCTAGAGTAAAGGAACAGCCTCAATGTGTCATATCTCCTGTCTCTCTCTCTCTCTAGTGTAAAGGACCAGTCTCAATGTGTCATATCTCCTGTCTCTCTCTCTAGTGTAAAGGACCAGTCTCAATGTGTCCTATCTACTGTCTCTCTCTCTCTCTAGTGTAAAGGACCAGTCTCAATGTGTCCTATCTCCTGTCTCTCTCTCTCTCCCTAGTGTAAAGGACCAGCCTCAATGTGTCCTATCTACTGTCTCTCTCTCTCTCTAGTGTAAAGGAACAGTCTCAAGGTGTCCTATCTACTGTCTCTCTCTCTCTCTAGTGTAAAGGACCAGTCTCAATGTGTCCTATCTACTGTCTCTCTCTCTCTCTAATGTAAAGGACCAGTCTCAATGTGTCCTATCTACTGTCTCTCTCTCTCTCTAATGTAAAGGACCAGCCTCAATGTGTCCTATCTACTGTCCCCTCTCTCTCTAATGTAAAGGACTAGCCTCAATGTGTCATATCTACTGTCTCTCTCTCTCTAGTGTAAAGGACCAGTCTCAATGTGTCCTATCTACTGTCTCTCTCTCTCTAATGTAAAGGACCAGCCTCAATGTGTCCTATCTACTGTCTCTCTCTCTCTCTAATGTAAAGGACTAGCCTCAATGTGTCATATCTATTGTCTCTCTCTCTCTAGTGTAAAGGACCAGCCTCAATGTGTCCTATCCACTGTCCCTCTCTCTCTAATGTAAAGGACCAGTCTCAATGTGTCCTATCTCCTGTCTCTCTCTCTAGTGTAAAGGACCAGCCTCAATGTGTCCTATCTACTGTCTCTCTCTCTCTCTAGGGTAAAGGACCAGCCTCAATGTGTCCTATCTACTGTCTCTCTCTCTAGGGTAAAGGACCAGTCTCAATGTGTCCTATCTCCTGTCTCTCTCTCTCTCTAGTGTAAAGGACCAGCCTCAATGTGTCCTATCTACTGTCTCTCTCTCTAGTGTAAAGGACCAGTCTCAATGTGTCCTATCTACTGTCCATCTCTCTAGTGTAAAGGACCAGCCTCAATGTCTCCTATCTACTGTCTCTCTCTCTCTCTAGTGTAAAGGACCAGCCTCAATGTGTCCTATCTACTGTCTCTCTCTCTCTCTCTAGGGTAAAGGACCAGTCTCAATGTGTCCTATCTACGGTCTCTCTCTCTCTCTAGTGTAAAGGACCAGCCTCAATGTGTCCTATCTACTGTCTCTCTCTCTCTCTAGTGTAAAGGACCAGCCTCAATGTGTCCTATCTACTGTCTCTCTCTCTCTAGGGTAAAGGACCAGTCTCAATGTGTCCTATATCCTGTCTCTCTCTCTCTCTAGTGTAAAGGACCAGCCTCAATGTGTCCTATCTACTGTCTCTCTCTCTCTCTAGGGTAAAGGACCAGCCTCAATGTGTCCTATCTACTGTCTCTCTCTCTCTCTAGGGTAAAGGACCAGCCTCAATGTGTCCTATCTACTGTCCATCTCTCTAGTGTAAAGGACCAGTCTCAATGTGTCCTATCTACTGTCTCTCTCTCTCTCTAGTGTAAAGGACCAGCCTCAATGTGTCCTATCTACTGTCTCTCTCTCTCTCTAGTGTAAAGGACCAGCCTCAATGTGTCCTATCTACTGTCTCTCTCTCTCTCTAGGGTAAAGGACCAGCCTCAATGTGTCCTATCTACTGTCCATCTCTCTAGTGTAAAGGACCAGCCTCAATGTGTCCTATCTACTGTCTCTCTCTCTCTCTAGTGTAAAGGACCAGCCTCAATGTGTCCTATCTACTGTCTCTCTCTCTCTCTAGGGTAAAGGACAAGCCTCAATGTGTCCTATCTACTGTCTCTCTCCCTCTCTCTAGTGTAAAGGACCAGCCTCAATGTGTCCTATCTACTGTCTCTCTCTCTCTCTCTAGTGTAAAGGACCAGCCTCAATGTGTCCTATCTACTGTCTCTCTCTCTCTAGTGTAAAGGACCAGTCTCAATGTGTCCTATCTACTGTCTCACTCTCTCTCTAGTGTAAAGGACCAGCCTCAATGTGTCCTATCTACTGTCTCTCTCTCTCTCTAGTGTAAAGGACCAGTCTCAATGTGTCCTATCTACTGTCTCTCTCTCTAGCGTAAAGGACCAGCCTCAATTAGGTCTATGACGATCATGACATTTTGTCAGCAGGTGTTTGTCAAGGCGATAACTGCCGGTCTCACGGTAACTGCCCGCTAATTAACATAAACAAGTTTAGCATCTCCTGGCTTCCACATCTACAC
This sequence comes from Oncorhynchus clarkii lewisi, assembly GCF_045791955.1. Classification (NCBI taxonomy): domain Eukaryota; kingdom Metazoa; phylum Chordata; class Actinopteri; order Salmoniformes; family Salmonidae; genus Oncorhynchus; species Oncorhynchus clarkii. The sequence continues at coordinate 135,180 of NW_027260926.1, forward strand.
ATGAAAATGTCATGTAATATAGCCCACACCATCACAATAAATCCATCCCCCATTTTAGACACGTCTAAAGAAACTTGATATGAAGAAAATGTTGTCTGTTTCAGAACAGAATAGCATACTCTGAGTTGTTAGGCCCTGATCCTGCTACGTCATATTTGTTGTAGGCTCCACGAGTTAATTTAGCAGACAAGACGTGCTTAGAATTCCATGGCATTATTTTTATTGATTTATAGTATGAAGAAAACAATTTAACATACACTAACTATATAAATGTATGTGGACACCCCTTCAAATGAGTGGATCTGGCTATTTCAGCCTCACTTGTTGCTGACAGGTGTATAAAATCGAGTACACAGCCATGCAATCTCAATAGACAAACATTGGCATTCGAATGTCCTTTCTGAAAAAGCTCATTGACTTTCAACATGGTACATAGGATGCCACCTTTCCAACAAGTCAGTTTGTTTAATTTCTGCCCTGCTAGAGTTGCCCTGGTCAATTGTAAGTGCTGCTATTGTGAAGTGGAAACGTCTAGGAGAAACAATGGCTCAGCCGCAAAGTGGTAGGTCACACAAGCTCACAGAACGGGACAGCTGAGTCATAAAGCACATACAAATTGTCTGTCCTCGGATGCAATACTCACTACCGAGTTCCAAACGGTCTCTGGAAGCAACGTCAGTACAGTAACTGTTTGTCGGGAGTTTCATGAAATGGGTTTCCATGGCCGAGCAGCCGCACACAAGCCTAAGATCACCATGTGTAATGCCAAGCATTGGATGGAGTGGTGTAAAGCTCGCCACCATTGGACTCCGGATCAGGGGAAAAACCTTCTCTGGAGTGATGAATCACGCTTCACCATCTGGCAGTCCGACAGACAAATCTGGGTTTGGCGAATGTCAGGAGACTGCTACCTGCCCAAATGCATAGTGCTAACTGTAAAGTTTAGTTGGTGAGGCATAATGGTCAGGTGCTGTTTTTCATGGTTTGGGATAGGCCCCTTAGTTTCAGTGAAGGGAAATCTTAACGCTACAGCATACAATGACATTCTAGACGATTCTGTGCTTCCAACTGGGGCAGTTTGGGGAAGGCCCTTTCCTGTTTCAGCATGACAACGCCCCGTGTACAAAGTGAGGTCCATACAGAAGTGGTTTGTCGAGATCAGTGTGGAAGAACTTGACTGGCTTGCACAGAGCCCTGACCTCAACCCCATCGAACACCTTTGGGATGAATTTGAACGCCGACTGCGAGCCAGGCCTAGTCTCCCAACATCAGTGCCCGACTTCACTAATGCTCTTGTGACTGAATGGAAGCAAGTCCCAGCAGCAATGTTCCAACATCTAGTGGAAAACCAGACGAGTGGAGGTTGTTATAGCAGCAAAGGGAGGACAAACTCCATATTAATCCCCATGATTTTGGAATAAGATGTTGTGGAATAAGGTGTCCACATACTTTTGGTCATGTAGTGTATGTTTCCCATATAAAGCCCTTTGAATTTAATTGAGGTAGAGGGATAGGGAGAGGGAGATGGATAGGGAGAGGGAGAGAGAGATGGATAGGGAGAGGGAGAGGGAGATGGATTGGGAGAGGGAGTGGGAGATGGATAGGGAGAGGGAGAGTGAGATGGATAGGGAGAGGGTGAGAGCAATATAATGATAGAGAGAGATAGAGGGATAGGAAGAGAGAGGGAGGCATAGGAAGAGAAAGATAGAGGGATAGGGAGTGAGAGAGCGGGATAGGGAGAGAGATTTGAGATTTGTATTTGCGAACATCATGTATATTTGAGTGTATTTGTGTTTGTGCATGTGTAAAAATGTATGTGCGGTGTGTATGTATGAGCAGGAATGTGTGTATGTGTATGTATGCGTGAGCGTGTGTGTGTGTGCTGGTGGTTATTAATATTTTAAATCACTTTAATTACAAAAAAAGAAATGGCACTAGATAGCCAAAAGCAATTATGGGAAGTGTAATCTTTTTAGCAATGAAGCCGTGGGGCATGTTTAACTCTGCTCATTTAGTTCCAATGCACATCTAGAAAGGTCAGTGTAAATTGCTTTGTGCTCATGTAACAAAGACTAGGCATCATGGGTCACGTGGTCCTCTGGGTGATTACATCTCTTAGCTAGAGCTAGGCATTATGGGTCACATGGTCCTCTGGGTGATTACATCTCTTAGCTGGAGCTAGGCATCATGGGTCACGTGGTCCTCTGGGTGATTACATCTCTTAGCTGGAGTTAGGGCATCATGGGTCACGTGGTCCTCTGGGTGATTACATCTCTTAGCTGGAGCTAGGGCATCATGGGTCACGTGGTCCTCTGGGTGAATACATCTCTTAGCTGGAGCTAGGGCATCATGGGTCACGTGGTCCTCTGGGTGATTACATCTCTTAGCTGGAGCTAGGGCATCATGGGTCACGTGGTCCTCTGGGTGATTACATCTCTTAGCTGGAGCTAGGGCATCATGGGTCACGTGGTCCTCTGGGTGATTGCATCTCTTAGCAAGAGTTGTCCTTTGCTGGTTCACTAGTCTCTCTGTTGTTCTGTTTCCTTGTGTTTTTTTTTGCTTGTCCTTTCTTTCATTATTTAATTATTTATACATGTGTGTGTGTTGACACTGGAATTCACCATCCTACAGTGAAGTAGTGTTGTTGGGATTTGCACACCCTCAGCGACACTTCTGACCTCTGTGAAGCAATCAACTGGAAACCGGACTAAAGTCTGGTGGCATTGGGGTGTCTGGTGACGGGGGCAGGAGTGAATGGACCGGAAGCCCTTAATCAGACCCCTGCACACCAGCTGTACAGGACTATTATGGTCGCCAGTAGTTGGCACTTGAGTGGCAAGTACTCTCAGTAGACCACTGTGTGACTGAGCAGCCCTATTTAGGAGCTACACCCAGTTGGGGAGAGGCCTAGAAAGGTGACCTAAAAATTACCCACTCACTCCTTCCTGGATAGGCTACCACACCTATCGGGAGTTCCACTCAGCTGTCGAAAAATGATGAAGAAAATAATTTGTCTGAAACTGGCGATATGGAACATCAGGACTCTTTTGGACACTGACAATAATAATGATACACCGGAGAACTAAGGCTCTACAACATTGCTGCCCTGAGTGAGAGACCAGGTTCCTGGATGAAGGGTCCCTGAAAAAGGAGGGAGAAGGCTCCACCTTCTTCTGGAAAGGTCACCCTCCGGGTGGACAACATCAGCAGCTAGCAGGACTAGCAGTTAAGAACAGCCTTTTACCCAGCCTCACCGAAACGCCTGAAGGCGTAAGTGAAAGACTCATGTCTCTCCATATCCCCCAAGATGCATTATGAAACTCTTCTCAGTGCATACCAACCAACGTTACCATCTGAAAATGAGGCAAAGGACTGCTTCTACCAGTCACAAGACGAGGCCTTTCACCGCATCCCCAGGAATGACAAGATCTTTCTGCTGACTTCAACGCTAGGGTGGGACAGGATATGGAGCGGAGTGCTGGGTGACTTCAACGCTAGGGTGGGACAGGATATGGAGCGGAGTGCTGGGTGATTTCAACGCTAGGGTGGGACAGGATATGGAGCGGAGTGCTGGGTGATTTCAACGCTAGGGTGGGACAGGATATGGAGCGGAGTGCTGGGTGATTTCAACGCTAGGGTGGGACAGGATATGGAGCGGGGTGCTGGGTGACTTCAACGCTAGGGTGGGACAGGATATGGAGCGGAGTGCTGGGTGACTTCAACACTAGAGTGGGACAGGATATGGAGCTGGGTGCTGGGTGACTTCAACGCTAGGGTGGGACAGGATATGGAGCGGAGTGCTGGGTAGGCATGGCGTTGGCCAGGTCAATGAGAACAACATGAGACTACTAACTCTGTGCAGAGCATGATCATCATCACTAACACCTTGTTCCAGCAGAAGAACAAATATAAAATATCATGGATGCCCCCACGCTCCAAACCCTGGCACCTGATGTCCTACGTTACAGTGAGACGTTCGGACTCTAATGACGTCCTGCTGACACGTGATATGAGGGGTACAGAATGCTAGACAGATCACCGTATGATACTGGCTAAACTCCAGCTGAGAATAATTCCCCCCCAATGCTTGAAGAAGTCCAGTAAGAGGCGTCTGCACTGTACCCGGCTTGAGAAAGCTGCAGTAACGGACGAGTCCCGTCTGTCTCTCGCTGAAAGGCAGAGGGAGAATGAGCCTCTTCTGAACCATGGACCAGAAGTGGGCATCGCTCAGCTCAGTGCTCTATCAGGCAGCAGCCCACTCCATTGCCTACAGAGGTAGGAAACATCAGGACTGGTACGACGAGAACCCGGACACCATCACAACCTTACTGGACAATATGCACAAAACGCACAAGTCTACTCTTAACAGCCACACATCTATGGCCCGAGAAGTCGCTACATCACCCCCATGAAAACAGCTGATTGTCTGACTCTCTTGAAGGAGAAAACCAGATCCTGAAGAGGTGTGCTGACCACCTAAACCAGATCCTGGTGAGGTGGGCTGACCACCTAAACCAGATCCTGGTGAGGTGGGCTGACCACCTAAACCAGATCCTGGTGAGGTGGGCTGACCACCTAAACCAGATCCTGATGAGGTGTGCTGACCACCTAAACCAGATCCTGATGAGGTGGGCTGATCACCTAAACCAGATCCTGATGAGGTGGGCTGACCACCTAAACCAGATCCTGATGAGGTGGGCTGACCACCTAAACCAGATCCTGATGAGGTGGGCTGACCACCTAAAACAGATCCTGATGAGGTGGGCTGACCACCTAAACCAGATCCTGATGAGGTGGGCTGACCACCAAAACCAGATCCTG
>NW_027260926.1:145000-168331 GCF_045791955.1 Oncorhynchus clarkii lewisi
GACATGGAGAGATACTCGACCTCTAGACCCAGTCAGACTGACATGGAGAGATACTCGACCTCTAGACCCAGTCTGACTGACATGGAGAGATACTCAACCTCTAGACCCAGTCGGACTGACATGGAGAGATACTCAACCTCTAGACCCAGTCATACTGACATGGAGAGATACTCAACCTCTAGACCCAGTCAGACTGACATGGAGAAATACTCGACCTCTAGGCCCAGTCATACTCATCTCTCTAGAACAATGTCTCTAATTAACAGACATCTCATTGTCAGGTGTCACAGTCAAATCAAATAAAATTTGATTAGTCACATACACCGAATACAACAGGTGTAGGTAGACCTTACAGTGAAATGCTTACTTACAAGCCCCTAACCAACAATGCAGTTAAAAAATATATGGATAAGAATAAGAAATAAAAGTAAAAGTAATTAATGAGCAGCAGTAAAATAACACTAGCGATACTATATACAAGGGGGTACAGGTACAGAGTCAATGTGGAGACTATATACAGAGGGGTACCGGTACAGAGTCAATGTGGAGACTATTTTCTGGGGGGGGGGGGGGATTGGGGGCAATGCAAATAGTCTGGGTAGCCATTTGATTAGATGTTCAGGAGTCTTATGGCTTGGGGGTAGAAGCTGTCTAGAAGCCTCTTGGACCTAGACTTAGTGCTCCGGTACCGCTTGCCGTGCGGTAGCAGAGAGAACATTCTATGACTAGGATGGCTGGAGTATTTGACAATTTGTAGGGCCTTCCTCTGACACCGCCTGGTTTAGAGGTCCTGGATGGCAGGAAGCTTGGCCCCAGTGGTGTACTGGGCCGTTCTCACTACCCTCTGTAGTGCCTTGCGGTCGGAGGCTGAGCATTTGCCAGTGATGCTCTCGATGGTGCAGCTGTAGAACCTTTTGAGGATCTGAGGACGCATGCCAAATCTTTTCAGTCTCCTGAGGGGGAATAGAGTTTGTCGTGCCCTCTTCACGACTGTCTTGATGTGCTTGGACAATGTTAGTTTGTTGGTGATGTGGACACCAAGGAACTTGAAGCTCTCAATCTGCTCCACTGCAGCCCTGTTGAGGAGAATGGGGGTGTGCTCGGTCCTCTGTTTCCTGTAGTCCTATTTAGCTCCTTTGTCTCAATCACGTTGAGGGAGAGGTTGCTGTCCTGGCACCACACGGCCAGGTCTCTGATCTCCTCCCTATAGGCTGTCTCGTCGTTGTCGGTGATCAGGGCTACCACTGTTGTGTCATCGGCAAACTCAATGATGGTGTTGGAATCGTGCCTGGCCGTGCAGTCATAAGTGAACAGGGAATAAAGGAGGGGACTGAGCACACACCCCTGAGGGGCTCCAGTGTTGAGGATCAGCGTGGCGGATGTGTTGTTACCTACCCTTACCACCTGGGGGCAGCTGTCAGGAAGTCCAGGATCCAGTTGCAGAGGGAGGTGTTTAGTCCCAGGGTCCTTAGCTTAGTGAGCTTTGAGGGTACTATGGTATAGAACACTGAGCTGTAGTCAATGAATAGCATTCTCACATAGGTGATCCTTTTGTCCAGGTGGGAAAGGGCAGTGAGGAGTGCAATGGAGATTGCATCATCTGTGGATCTATCAGTGCTGTATGCAAATTGGAGTGGGACTAGGGTTTCTGGGATAATGGTGTTGATGTGAGCCATGACCAGCCTGGTCACATCAGTGGTTGTGTGTGTGTGTGTGTGTGTGTGTGTGTGTGTGTGTGTGTGTGTGTGTGTGTGTGTGTGTGTGTGTGTGTGTGTGTGTGTTTGTGTGTGTGTGTGTGTGTGTGTGTGTATGCGTCTTTACGTGTGTGTGTTTGAGTAAGAAAGACTACATCTCTTTGTGTGTGTATTGTGTCTGTGTGTTCCAGGATTAGGATTCTCCCCCACTCCAGTGGTCCATTGTCAGTAGTGACCAGGCCTGACTCCTGCCTGCTCCAGAGACTCTATTACCATATAAACTGCATACATGTAGCTACTGGATTGATGATATTGTGTGTGTGTGTGTGTGTGTGTGTGTGTGTGTGTGTGTGTGTGTGTGTGTGTGGTGTGTGTGTCAGACAATATTTTTAAGGATTCCACACGGAAATAATCACAATCTATCACTCCAGTGTTTAATTGCTAAATTGTAATTATTTCGCCACTATGGCCTATTTATTACTTCAGGACACCTACACCACCCGATGTCACAGGAAGGCCATAAAGATCATCAAGGACAACAACCACCCGAGCCACTGCCTGTTCACCCAGCTATCATCCAGAAGGCGAGGTCAGTACAGGTGCATCAAAGCTGGGACCGAGAGACTGAAAAACAGCTTCTATCTCAAGGCCATCAGACTGTTAAACAGCCACCACTAACACTGAGTGGCTGCTGCCAACACACTGACACTGACTCAACTCCAGCCACTTTAATAATGGGAATTGATGGGAAATGATGTAAATATATCACTAGCCACTTTAAACAATGCTACCTTATATAATGTTACTTACCCTACATTATTCATCTCATATGCATACGTATATACTGTACTCTATATCATCGACTGCATCCTTATGTAATACATGTATCACTAGCCACTTTAACTATGCCACTTTGTTTACATACTCACCTCATGTATATACTGTACTCGATACCATCTACTGTATCCTGCCTATGCTGCTCTGTACCATCACTCATTCATATATCCTTATGTACATATTGTTTATTCCCTTACACTGTGTATAAGACAGTAGTTTTGGAATTGTTAGTTAGATTACTTGTTGGTTATTACTGCATTGTCGGAACTAGAAGCAAAAGCATTTCGCTACACTCGCATTAACATCTGCTAACCATGTGTATGTGACAAATACAATTTTATTTGATTTGATTTTATTGCCTTACCTCCCTTATCCTACCTCATTTGAACACACTGTATAGATTTTTCTATTGTGTTATTGACTGTACGTTTGTTTATTCCATGTGTAACTCTGTGTCGTTTGTGTCACACTGCTTTGCTTCATCTTGGCCAGGTTGCAGTTGTAAATGAGAACTTGTTCTCAACTAGCCTACCTGGTTAAATAAAGGTGAAATAAATAAATAAATAAACAATCAATAACCTCTCCGACGCATATGGATATTGTGTGTGTGTGTGTTTTGTAGGACCCACTCTGCCTCAGTCACAATGAGCTGTGAATGAATGTATTGTTGTAGAACTATTCAGAGTAGACAGCTATTACAGACAGACACACAGGGAAGTCCATCATAATCTTATTAGAGTATCATACTGAAATACATAACACACAGAGCCTTCAGACACTTTGCTAAGAGTGGACTCTGAGTACCACTAGGCCTATATTATCACTAAGGAAAAAACCAGTACAACTAGGCCTATATTATCACTGACCAGTACCACTAGGCCTATATTATCACTAAGGAAAAAACCAGTACCACTAGGCCTATATTATCACTAAGGAAAAAACCAGTACAACTAGGCCTATATTATCACTGACCAGTACCACTAGGCCTATATTATCACTGACCAGTACCACTAGGCCTATATTATCACTGACCAGTACCACTAGGCCTATATTATCACTGACCAGTACCACTAGGCCTAAATTATCACTGACCAGTACCACTAGGCCTATATTATCACTGACAAGTACCACTAGGCCTATATTATCACTGAGTAAAACACCAGTACCACTAGGCCTATATTATCACTGACCAGTAGCACTAGGCCTATATTATCACTGAGTAAAACACCAGTACCACTAGGCCTATATTATCACTGACCAGTACCACTAGGCCTATATTATCACTGAGTAAAACACCAGTACCACTAGGCCTATATTATCACTGATTAAAACACCAGTACCACTAGGCCTGCATTATCACTGACCAGTACCACTAGGCCTATATTATCACTGAGTAAAACACCAGTACAACTAGGCCTATATTATCACTGAGTAAAACACCAGTACCACTAGGCCTATATTATCACTGAGGAAAACACCAGTACCACTAGGCCTATATTATCACTGACCAGTACCACTAGGCCTATGTTATCACTGAGTAAAACACCAGTACCACTAGGTCTATATTATCACTGAGTAAAACACCAGTACCACTAGGCCTATATTATCACTGACCAGTACCACTAGGCCTATATTATCACTGAGGAAAACACCAGTGCCACTAGGCCTATATTATCACTGACCAGTACCACTAGGCCTATATTAGCACTGAGAAAAACACCAGTACCACTAGGGCTATATTATCACAGAGGAAAACACCAGTGCCACTAGGCCTATATTATCACTGACCAGTACCACTAGGTATATTATCACTGAGTAAAACACCAGTACCACTAGGCCTATATTATCACTGAGGAAAACACCAGTGCCACTAGGCCTATATTATCACTGACCAGTACCACTAGGCCTATATTATCACTGACCAGTACCACTAGGCCTATATTATCACTGAGGAAAACACCAGTACCACTAGGCCTATATTATCACTGACCAGTACCACTAGGCCTATATTATCACTGACCAGTACCACTAGGCCTATATTATCACTGAGTAAAACACCAGTACAACTAGGCCTATATTATCACTGAGGAAAACACCAGTGCCACTAGGCCTGCATTATCACTGACCAGTACCACTAGGCCTATATTATCACTGACCAGTACCACTAGGCCTATATTATCACTGAGTAAAACACCAGTACCACTAGGCCTATATTATCACTGACCAGTACCACTAGGCCTATATTATCACTGACCAGTACCACTAGGCCTATATTATCACTGACCAGTACCACAGGCCTATATTATCACTGAGGAAAACACCAGTACCACTAGGCCTATATTATCACTGAGGAAAACACCAGTGCCACTAGGCCTATATTATCACTGACCAGTACCACCAGGCCTATATTATCACTGACCAGTACCACCAGGCCTATATTATCACTGACCAGTACCACTAGGCCTATATTATCACTGAGGAAAACACCAGTACCACTAGGCCTATATTATCACTGAGTAAAACACCAGTACCACTAGGCCTATATTATCACTGACCAGTACCACTAGGCCTATATTATCACTGACCAGTACCACTAGGGCTATATTATCACAGAGGAAAACACCAGTGCCACTAGGCCTATATTATCACTGACCAGTACCACTAGGCCTATATTATCACTGAGGAAAACACCAGTACCACTAGGCCTATATTATCACTGACCAGTACCACTAGGCCTATATTATCACTGACCAGTACCACTAGGCCTATATTATCACTGAGGAAAACACCAGTACCACTAGGCCTATATTATCACTGACCAGTACCACTAGGCCTATATTATCACTGACCAGTACCACTAGGCCTATATTATCACTGAGTAAAACACCAGTACAACTAGGCCTATATTATCACTGAGGAAAACACCAGTGCCACTAGGCCTGCATTATCACTGACCAGTACCACTAGGCCTATATTATCACTGACCAGTACCACTAGGCCTATATTATCACTGAGTAAAACACCAGTACCACTAGGCCTATATTATCACTGACCAGTACCACTAGGCCTATATTATCACTGACCAGTACCACTAGGCCTATATTATCACTGACCAGTACCACAGGCCTATATTATCACTGAGGAAAACACCAGTACCACTAGGCCTATATTATCACTGAGGAAAACACCAGTGCCACTAGGCCTATATTATCACTGACCAGTACCACCAGGCCTATATTATCACTGACCAGTACCACCAGGCCTATATTATCACTGACCAGTACCACTAGGCCTATATTATCACTGAGGAAAACACCAGTACCACTAGGCCTATATTATCACTGAGTAAAACACCAGTACCACTAGGCCTATATTATCACTGACCAGTACCACTAGGCCTATATTATCACTGACCAGAACCACTAGGGCTATATTATCACAGAGGAAAACACCAGTGCCACTAGGCCTATATTATCACTGAGGAAAACACCAGTACAACTAGGCCTATATTATCACTGACCAGTACCACTAGGCCTATATTATCACAGAAAAAACACCAGTGCCACTAGGCCTATATTATCACTGACCAGTACCACTAGGCCTATATTATCACTGAGGAAAACACCAGTAAAACTAGGCCTATATTATCACTGACCAGTACCACCAGGCCTATATTATCACTGAGTAAAACACCAGTACAACTAGGCCCATATTATCACTGACCAGTACCACTAGGCCTATATTATCACTGACCAGTACCACTAGGCCTATATTATCACTGAGGAAAACACCAGTACCACTAGGCCTATATTATCACTGAGTAAAACACCAGTACCACTAGGCCTATATTATCACTGACCAGTACCACTAGGCCTATATTATCACTGAGGAAAACACCAGTGCCACTAGGCCTATATTATCACTGACCAGTACAACTAGGCCTATATTATCACTGAGTAAAACACCAGTACCACTAGGCCTATATTATCACTGAGGAAAACACCAGTGCCACTAGGCCTATATTATCACTGACCAGTACCACTAGGCCTATATTATCACTGAGGAAAACACCAGTACCACTAGGCCTATATTATCACTGACCAGTACCACTAGGCCTATATTATCACTGACCAGTACCACTAGGCCTATATTATCACTGACCAGTACCACTAGGCCTATATTATCACTGAGGAAAACACCAGTACCACTAGGCCTATATTATCACTGAGTAAAACACCAGTACCACTAGGTCTATATTATCACTGAGGAAAACACCAGTACCACTAGGCCTATATTATCACTGACCAGTACCACTAGGCCTATATTATCACTGAGTAAAACACCAGTACCACTAGGCCTATATTATCACTGACCAGTACCACTAGGCCTATATTATCACTGACCAGTACCACTAGGCCTATATTATCACTAAGGAAAACACCAGTACCACTAGGCCTGCATTATCACTGACCAGTACCACTAGGCCTATATTATCACTGAGTAAAACACCAGTACCACTAGGCCTATATTATCACCAAGGAAAACACCAGTACAACTAGGACTATATTATCACTGACCAGTACCACTAGGCCTATATTATCACTGACCAGTACCACTAGGCCTAAATTATCACTGACCAGTACCACTAGGCCTATATTATCACTGACCAGTACCACTAGGCCTATATTATCACTGAGTAAAACACCAGTACAACTAGGCCTATATTATCACTGACCAGTACCACTAGGCCTATATTATCACTGACCAGTACCACTAGGCCTATATTATCACTAAGGAAAACACCAGTACCACTAGGCCTGCATTATCACTGACCAGTACCACTAGGCCTATATTATCACTGAGTAAAACACCAGTACCACTAGGCCTATATTATCACCAAGGAAAACACCAGTACAACTAGGCCTATATTATCACTGACCAGTACCACTAGGCCTATATTATCACTGAGGAAAACACCAGTACCACTAGGCCTAAATTATCACTGACCAGTACCACTAGGCCTATATTATCACTGACCAGTACCACTAGGTCTATATTATCACTGAGGAAAACACCAGTACCACTAGGCCTATATTACCCCTGACCAGTACCACTAGGCCTATATTATCACTGAGTAAAACACCAGTACCACTAGGCCTATATTATCACTGATTAAAACACCAGTACCACTAGGCCTGCATTATCACTGACCAGTACCACTAGGCCTATATTATCACTGAGTAAAACACCAGTACCACTAGGCCTATATTATCACTGAGTAAAACACCAGTACCACTAGGGCTATATTATCACTGAGTAAAACACCAGTACCACTAGGCCTATATTATCACTGACCAGTACCACTAGGCCTATATTATCACTGAGGAAAACACCAGTACCACTAGGCCTATATTATCACTGACCAGTACTACTAGGCCTAAATTATCACTGAGTAAAACACCAGTACCACTAGGGCTATATTATCACTGACCAGTACCACTAGGCCTATATTATCACTGACCAGTACCACTAGGCCTATATTATCACTGACCAGTACCACTAGGCCTATATTATCACTGACCAGTACCACTAGGCCTATATTATCACTGAGGAAAACACCAGTACCACTAGGCCTATATTATCATTGACCAGTACTACTAGGCCTATATTATCACTGAGGAAAACACCAGTACAACTAGGCCTATATTATCACTGACCAGTACCACTAGGCCTATATTATCACTGAGGAAAACACCAGTACCACTAGGTCTATATTATCACTGACCAGTACCACTAGGCCTATATTATCACTGACCAGTACCACTAGGCCTATATTATCACTGACCAGTACCACTAGGCCTATATTATCACTGACCAGTACCACTAGGCCTATATTATCACTGAGGAAAACACCAGTACCACTAGGCCTATATTATCACTGAGTAAAACACCAGTACCACTAGGCCTATATTATCACTGACCAGTACCACTAGGCCTATATTATCACTGACCAGTACCACTAGGCCTATATTATCACTGACCAGTACCACTAGGCCTATATTATCACTGACCAGTACCACTAGGCCTATATTATCACTGACCAGTACCACTAGGCCTATATTATCACTGACCAGTACCACTAGGCCTATATTATCACTGAGGAAAACACCAGTACCACTAGGCCTATATTATCACTGACCAGTACCACAAGCACTGCATTATCAATGAGTAAACACCAGTACCACTAGGTCTGCATTATCACTGAGTAAACACCAGTACCGCTAGGTCTGCATTATCACTGAGTAAACACCAGTACCACTAGGCCTGCATTATCACTCGGTAAAACACCAGGGGATTCCTAACCTAAAATAGACAACAAGAAACGTTCAAGGAACAGCTAGCTGGTTAACAGCTGTTGTTCCCAGCACTCTGAACTCAAAAAGCAGAGAAACAAGGATAGGCTATGTCCCAAATGACACCCCATTCCCTACATAGTGCACTACTTTTGAGCTGAGCCCACAGGGTGTAGGGAATAGGCCGTCATTTGGGATGCTCTTATAATGTTGTTACTCTTCACAACCATGATACTTTTACATGCTGTATCACAACCATCCACAAGCCTCCCTTACTGTAGGCCTCGTTGGGCCAAGTGGTGTATAAGCCTCCTGATGTGTGTGTGTGTGTGTGTGTGTGTGTGTGTGTGTGTGTGTGTGTGTGTGTGTGCGTGCGTGCGTGCGTGCACGTGTGTGTGCGTGTGTGTGTGTGTGTGTATGTGTGTGTGTGTTTATGTGTTTGTCTGTGTGTGTTTATGTTTTTGTCTGTGTGTGTTTAAGGCAGAAATGCTTTAAACCAGGGCATTAAACAGTCATCACCATCCTCCTTATCTCCTAATGTTCACACACTCTCTTTCTGAATGCAAGAACTCAAACTCTCTCTGAACACACACGTATACACACACACATGCACACACACACACGTACACACACACGTATGCACACACATACACGTACACACGTACACACACACACACACACACACACACACACACACACACACCTTTTGACTGGCACTGCAGTACCAAGCCAGTAATCAGTGGTTGCTATAAATGGGTTAGCTGACAACGTCACGAAAATAATGCACGTGCATCGATGTGGCCGGAAGGTGTGCGTTGTTATGATTCTGAACGGTCAGATAGCTAGCAACAATGACAAGAAGCTGTGGGGAATCGTGGGTGACTCCTTTCAGCTCATTTCATCTTGCTATTGATACCATGTCTTGTTTTGAGGTGTTTTGACTGATGTCATGGCAATGCTAATATGGAGAAACAAACCATCAAATGTAACAATGTTTTTGAGAGTCAACAAGTGCTCATTGTGCAAATGTATTTATGTTTTAAATTAACATTTGGAGATGAAATATAACTTACATGTTGTCAACAATCTAAGCCGACCCCGTCTGTTTTGCCCCATAGTTGCGAACCCCGAAACCCGACACCATCTGTTTTTGTTGCTAAGCAACCAACCCATCTAAACTCTTACAACGGGAGACAATAAAGAAAGAGAAACTGCTGGAGAAAGTGTTGAATGAGTGGAAAAAGAGGAGAGGAAAATAGAAGAGAGGAAATGTGTCGATCAGTAGGAGAAGCACCAGATCGTCAGCAAAGATTAGACATTTGACGTCTTGTAGGGTGAGGCTGTGTGTTGCAGGCTGTTGGCACTGCCTTTGCCAATTCGTTGATGTACAGCTCCGGAAGAAATTACGTGACCACTGCAAAATTATCAGATTCCCTGGTTTTACAATTTATAGGTATGTGTTTGGGTAAAATTAACATTTTGGTTTTATTCTATACACTTCTGACAACATTTCTCCCAAATTCCAAATACAAATATTGTAATTTAGAGCATTTATTTGCAGAAAATTGTCAATTTTAAAAAAAATGCACTGTTGTCAGACCTTGAATAATGGAAAGAAAATAAGTTCCTATTCATTTTAAAAGACACAATACTAATGTTTTAACTTGGGAAGAGTTCAGAAATCAATATTTGGTAGAAGAACCCTGATTTTCAATCCCAGCTTTCATGCATCTTGGCATGCTCTTCTCCAGTCTTTCACATTGATGTTGTGGGACTTTATGCCACTCCTGGCACATCATCACCGATCCTCCACCAAATGTCACAGTGGGTGCGAGACACTGTGGCTTGTAGGCCTCTCCAGGCCTTGCACCCACTGTGAAATTTGGTGGAGGATCGGTGATGATCTGGGGGTGCTTCAGCAAGGCTGGAAACAGGCAGATTTGTCTTTGTGAAGGACATATGAATCAAGCCACGTACAAGGTTGACCTGGAAGAAAACTTGCTTCCTTCTGCTCTGACAATGTTCCCTTAACTCTGATGATTGGTTTGTCCTGCAGGACAATGCTCCATGCCACACAGCCAGGTCAATCAAGGTGTGGATGGAGGATCACCAGATCAAGACCCTGTCATGGCCAGCCCAATCTCCAGGCCTGAACCCCATAGAAAACCTCTGGAATTTGATTAATTGGGTACAAGCCATCAAACAAATATGAGCTGCTTGAATTTTTGTGCCAGGAGTGACATAAAGTCACCCAACATCAATGTGAAAGACTGGTGGAGAGCATGCCAAGACACATGGAAGCTGGGATTGAAAATCAGGGTTATTCCACCAAATATTGATTTCTGAACTCTTCCTAATTTAAAACATTAGTATTGCGTTGTTTAAAAATGAATATAAACGTATTTTCTCTGCATTGTTCGAGGTCTGACAACACTGCATCTTTTTTGTTATTTTGACAGGTTGTCATATATTCCAAATATGTTTATTTGGAATTTGGGAGAAATGTTGTCAGTAGTTTATAGAACAAAACCAAAATGTTCATTTTACCCAAACACATACCTATAAATAGTCAAACCAGAGAAGCTGATCATTTTGCAGTGGGCTCTTAATGGGCTCTTAATCTTTTACAGAGCTGTATATGTTGAAGAGGGTGAGGCCCAAGCTGCACGATCCTGTGGAAAGACATGTGTGTGGTTAATTTTGCCAATTTTAACTGCACACTTGCTGTTTGTGTACATGGATTTTAGAAAGCAGCGTGACAGAATTTGTGGTCGGTAAATCTTAGAATTTCATTTAAGATTCGATCAACACCACAGGCCTTTTTTGGGTTGGAGGGTTTGTATTTTGCCCTGTAGTTCATTCAATGTAATTGGAGAATCCTGTGTATTTGATCATGTATTTGATTTTGCTGTTTATTCTTTGTTATAGTGCCAAAAAGATTGGAGAAGTGGTTTATCCAATACATCTCCATTTTAGATAGATACCTCTTTATGTTGTTGTTTTAGAGACAAAATGATTGGAGAAGTGGTTTATCAATACATCTCCATTTTAGATAGATACCTCTTTATGTTGTTGTTTGTTATAGAGCCAAAATGATTGGAGAAGTGGTTTATCAATACATCTCCATTTTAGATAGACACCTCTTTATGTTGCTGTTTGTTATAGAGCCAAAAGGATTAGAGAAGTGGTTTACCAATACATCTCCATTTTGGATAGTTAACTCTTTATGTTGTTGTTTGTTATAGAGCCAAAAGGATTGGAGAAGTGGTTTACCAATACATCTCCATTTTAGATAGATACCTTTTTATGTTGTTGTTTTAGAGCCAAAAGGATTGGAGAAGTGGTTTATCAATACATCTCTATTTTAGATAGATACCTCTTTATGTTGTTGTTTGTTATAGAGCCAAAAGGATTGGAGAAGTGGTTTACCAATACATCTCCATTTTAGATAGATACCTCTTTATGTTGTTGTTTGTTATAGAGCCAAAATGATTGGAGAAGTGGTTTACCAATACATCTCTATTTTGGATAGTTAACTCTTTATGTTGTTGTTTGTTATAGAGCCAAAAGGATTAGGGAAGTGGTTTACCAATACATCTCCATTTTATATAGATACCTCTTTATGTTGCTGTTTGTTTAGTGTTTTCCAGTTTTCCCAGAAGTGGTTAGAGTCTATGGATTCTTCAATTACATTGAGCTGATAACTGACGTGCTGTTTTTTCTTTTTCCGTAGTGTATTTCTGTATTGTTTTAGTGATTCACCATAGTGAAGTCGTAGGCTCAGGTTTTCTGGGTCCCTTTGTTTTGGTTTGGATAGGTTTGTAATTTCTTTTTTGGATTTTTGCATTCTTCATCAAAACAGGGAAGGGACTCAGGGGGTATGCTAATTTGGTATAGAGCAGACCTAACTCACTTTGCTCTAGAATTAATCAGTTCATTTTCATTGCATACAATGCTCTGAGTACATGGACTGCCATATTAAAGTTTCCCGACGCAGATATGGTCAGACCAGAGTTATTTTTTGTGTGTGTTCATTTATGGTGTTGTTCAAAGTGAATAAATATGTGTATTTCTGACATCTGGATTTTTTTTCTGGAAAATCAGGATTTTCATGTTTGTATTTTATTTTTCACTGCAGGGCCCAATTATGGCTCTAGAATGTTAAGGTTCTGTTGAAGACGTTCTTTGGTAGGTGATAGAAGACCAGCTACACAATCCACTTAGAGACTCAGACCAGCTACACAACCCACCAGAGACTATCAGACCAGCTACACAACCCACCAGAGACTATCAGACCAGCTACACAACCCACCAGAATCTATCAGACCAGCTACACAACCCACCAGAGACTATCAGACCAGCTACACAACCCACCAGGTGACACAGACCAGCTACACAACCCACCCAGAGACTATCAGACCAGCTACACAACCCACCAGGTGACACAGACCAGCTACACAACCAACCCAGAGACTATCAGACTAGCTAAACAACCCACCCAGAGACTATCAGACCAGCTACACAACCCACCCAGAGACTATCACAACCCACCCAGTGACTCAGACCAGCTACACAACCCACCCAGAGACTTTCAGACCAGCTACACAACCCACTCAGAGACTATCACAACCCACCCAGTGACTCAGACCAGCTACACAACCCACTCAGAGACTATCAGACCAGCTACACAACCCACCCAGAGACTCAGACCAGCTACACAACCCACCCAGAGACTATCAGACCAGCTACACAACCCACCCAGAGACTCAGACCAGCTACACAACCCACTCAGAGACTATCACAACCCACCCAGTGACTCAGACCAGCTACACAACCCACTCAGAGACTATCACAACCCACCCAGTGACTCAGACCAGCTACACAACCCACCCAGTGACTCAGACCAGCTACACAACCCACCCAGTGACTCAGACCAGCTACACAACCCACTCAGAGACTATCAGACCAGCTACACAACCCACCCAGTGACTCAGACCAGCTACACAACCCACCCAGTGACTCAGACCAGCTACACAACCCACTCAGAGACTATCAGACCAGCTACACAACCCACCCAGAGACTCAGACCAGCTACACAACCCACCCAGAGACTATCAGACCAGCTACACAACCCACCCAGAGACTCAGACCAGCTACACAACCCACTCAGAGAGTATCACAACCCACCCAGTGACTCAGACCAGCTACACAACCCACTCAGAGACTATCACAACCCACCCAGTGACTCAGACCAGCTACACAACCCACCCAGTGACTCAGACCAGCTACACAACCCACCCAGTGACGCAGACCAGCTACACAACCCACTCAGAGACTATCAGACCAGCTACACAACCCACCCAGAGACTCAGACCAGCTACACAACCCACCCAGAGACTATCAGACCAGCTACACAACCCACTCAGAGACTATCAGACCAGCTACACAACCCACCCAGAGACTCAGACCAGCTACACAACCCACTCAGAGACTATCACAACCCACCCAGTGACTCAGACCAGCTACACAACCCACTCAGAGACTATCACAACCCACCCAGTGACTCAGACCAGCTACACAACCCACCCAGAGACTCAGACCAGCTACACAACCCACCCAGAGACTATCAGACCAGCTACACAACCCACCCAGAGACTCAGACCAGCTACACAACCCACTCAGAGACTATCACAACCCACCCAGTGACTCAGACCAGCTACACAACCCACTCAGAGACTATCACCACCCACCCAGTGACTCAGACCAGCTACACAACCCACCCAGTGACTCAGACCAGCTACACAACCCACCCAGTGACTCAGACCAGCTACACAACCCACTCAGAGACTATCAGACCAGCTACACAACCCACCCAGTGACTCAGACCAGCTACACAACCCACCCAGTGACTCAGACCAGCTACACAACCCACTCAGAGACTATCAGACCAGCTACACAACCCACCCAGAGACTCAGACCAGCTACACAACCCACCCAGAGACTATCAGACCAGCTACACAACCCACCCAGAGACTCAGACCAGCTACACAACCCACTCAGAGACTATCACAACCCACCCAGTGACTCAGACCAGCTACACAACCCACTCAGAGACTATCACAACCCACCCAGTGACTCAGACCAGCTACACAACCCACCCAGTGACTCAGACCAGCTACACAACCCACCCAGTGACTCAGACCAGCTACACAACCCACTTAGAGACTATCAGACCAGCTACACAACCCACCCAGTGACTCAGACCAGCTACACAACCCACCCAGTGACTCAGACCAGCTACACAACCCACTCAGAGACTATCAGACCAGCTACACAACCCACCCAGAGACTTTCAGACCAGCTAAACAACCCACCCAGAGACTCAGACCAGCTACACAACCCACTCAGAGACTTTCAGACCAGCTAAACAACCCACCCAGAGACTCAGACCAGCTAAACAACCCACCCAGAGACTCAGACCAGCTACACAACCCACTCAGAGACTATCAGACCAGCTACACAACCCACCCAGAGACTTTCAGACCAGCTAAACAACCCACCCAGAGACTCAGACCAGCTACACAACCCACTCAGAGACTATCAGACCAGCTAAACAACCCACCCAGAGACTCAGACCAGCTACACAACCCACTCAGAGACTATCAAACCTCACGCTATCAATCAGTCAATCAATAAATCAAATATATTTTATAAACCCTTTTTACATCAACAGTCGTCACAAAGTGCTACAGATATGCAGCTTAAAACCCCCAAAGCTTAAAACCCCCAAACCAACTACTCAAAAGTAGTGAACTAAATAGGGAATATGGTGCCATTTGGGACACAGACCCAAGTCACTGAGTATCTCAGTGCAGAATGAGATGTTTAATTACAGTATGACCTGGGGTATATTACCAAAAATTAATGAGCATCATTAAACTAGTGGTAACTAAGCCTTCTACTGATTAACCACAGCTGATAAGACCACTACAAGGCCTGCCTGACACTGGGGGTGTACAGGGTGTGTGTGTGTATGTACACCCACATGCTCTGACGCACGAAGGCATTCTTTTTTTCCCCGTCAACCGTTCCATCACATCTTAAACTTCTTCTGGGGCAGCACTATGACCTTTTCATACTCAATTGCTTTCATTCAGTATGCCATTGCAAAAACAATTATCAGTAGGTTATGTGTAGAAAAGGTGACATAGTGTTGATCACAATGTCAATGTATTATCCTCAATTTCTCAACTGTAGGCTAGCTAACGACTAACGTTAGATGGACATACGGAAATCCTTCAAGAGAGGCAGTGCCAGCAGCTCTGCCGGAGGCCAATCCGGTGAGAAAGAAAGATTTGACCAGTTCAAACAAACAAATTAAAACTTAAACTGATTCAACTTCTTTGGGCTAGGGGGCAGTATACTGAATTTCTGCCTGACTGACGTGCCCAAAGTAAACTGCCTGTTACTCAGGCCCAGAGGCTAGGATATAACATAACTGATATGGCAGGGGAAAACCTGAATTGTTTTTTTTCAGGTCACAGTCCATTCCAATGGAGGTTTATGGGTCTATATATCAAAATTCCCCCCAGATTGCTATGTTTATATGGCATCCACTAGATGTCAACAGTATTTATACAGGTTTCTTAAAAAACAAGTAGTTGTAGTTTATCCAAGGTGTTGTCATAAGGAAAGGTAGACTTTTGGCGCGCGTGAATGAGGGCGTGCTCTTCGTTATTTTCCTTTCCGATTGAACACCGTTCTTTCCGTCTGAAATATTACCGTTTATTAACATATTAGGGTACCTGAGGATTGGATAGAAACATTGTCTCACTTGTTTGGACGAAGTTTACCGGTAGCTTTTTGGATTCCTTTGTGTGCATGTTGAAGGAGTGGATTACTGAAATCAATGGAGCCAACTAAACTGACTTTTTTGGATATAAAGAAGGACTTTATCGAACTAAACTAACATTCATTGTGTAGCTGGGACCCTTGGGATTGCAAACAGAGGAAGATCTTCAAATGTAAGGGATTTATTTTATCGCTATTTGTGATTTTTGTGAAGCTGGTGAAGGTTGAAAAAGTATTTTGATGTGGGGCGCTGTCCTCAGGTAATGACATGGTATGCTTTCTCAATAAAGCCTTTTTGAAATATGACAACGCAGTTGGATTAACAAGAAGTTAAGATTTAAAATGATGTATGACACTTGTATGTTCATGAATGTTTAATATTACGATTTTGTATTTTGAATTTGTCGCTCTCCAATTTCACCGAATGTTGTCGGAATTATCCCGCTAGTGGGAAACCTAGCCCAAAGAAGTTTAAATCACTTATTAAGCATTGAGTTATTGTAAATATGAGTTCAATAACAATACATGTCAAAATACAGGAGACAAGAATGAGGGAAAGAAGCTGGAGGCTGACAGGGCTGAGGGAGCATGTCTGATGAAGGTTAGTGATAAAAAAGCAAGTACATGTTTAAGCTTTTAGCTACATTTGTACAGCATATGACAGCAAATGTCTTACATTTGTTAGGCATAAATAAATGATGTTCATGATATCTTAAAGGGTCATGCAGAAAGAGAGGCTTCTATGAAAGGCAGAGATCAACATGCGAGATGTATAAGTGAGAGAGATCAAGCATGCCCAGAGAGGGACAGCGAACAGATCCAGAGAGAGAGGGATGACAAACAGATCCAGAAAGAGAGAGAGACAACAAACAGATCCAGAGAGAGAGAGAGAGACAACAAACAGATCCAGAGAGAGACAACAAACAGATCCAGAGAGAGAGACAACAAACAGATCCAGAAAGAGAGAGAGACAACAAACAGATCCAGAGAGAGAGAGAGACAACAAACAGATCCAGAGAGAGAGAGAGACAACAAACAGATCCAGAGAGAGAAACAACAATCAGATCCAGAGAGAGAGACAACAAACAGATCCAGAGAGAGACAACAAACAGATCCAGAGAGAGAGACAACAAACAGATCCAGAGAGAGAGACAACAAACATATCCAGAAAGAGAGAGAGACAACGAACAGATCCAGAGAGAGAGAGAGAGACAACAAACATATCCAGAGAGAGAGAGAGAGACAACAAACAGATCCAGAGAGAGAGAGACAACAAACAGATCCAGAGAGAGAGAGACAACAAACAGATCCAGAGAGAGAGAGAGAGAGACAACAAACAGATCCAGAGAGAGACAACAAACAGATCCAGAGAGAGAGAGAGACAACAAACAGATCCAGAGAGAGAGAGACAACGAACAGATCCAGAGAGAGAGAGAGAGAGACAACAAACATATCCAGAGAGAGAGAGACAACAAACAGATCCAGAGAGAGAGAGAGACAACAAACAGATCCAGAGAGAGAGACAACAAACAGATCCAGAGAGAGAGTGAGACAACAAACAGATCCAGAGAGAGAGTGAGACAACAAACAGATCCAGAGAGAGAGAGAGAGAAAACAAACAGATCCAGAGAGAGACAACAAACAGATCCAGAGAGAGAGACAACAAACAGATCCAGAGAGAGAGTGAGACAACAAACAGATCCAGAGAGAGAGAGAGACAACAAACAGATCCAGAGAGAGAGTGAGACAACAAACATATCCAGAGAGAGTGAGACAACAAACAGATCCAGAGAGAGAGAGAGAAAACAAACAGATCCAGAGAGAGAGAGAGACAACAAACAGATCCAGAGAGAGAGAGAGACAACAAACAGATCCAGAGAGAGAGAGAGAAAACAAACAGATCCAGAGAGAGAGACAACAAACAGATCCAGAGAGAGACAACAAACAGATCCAGAGAGAGAGAGAGACAACAAACAGATCCAGAGAGAGAGAGAGAGAAAACAAACAGATCCAGAGAGAGAGAGAGACAACAAACAGATCCAGAGAGAGACAACAAACAGATCCAGAGAGAGACAACAAACAGATCCAGAGAGAGAGAGAGACAACAAACAGATCCAGAGAGAGAGAGAGAGAAAACAAACAGATCCAGAGAGAGAGAGACAACAAACAGATCCAGAGAGAGAGAGAGAGAGACAACAAACAGATCCAGAGAGAGAGAGACAACAAACAGATCCAGAGAGAGAGAGAGAGAGACAACAAACAGATCCAGAGAGAGAGAGACAACAAACAGATCCAGAGAGAGAGCAGGCCTAAAGTGCATTGACCTATGATGGGGGTAGCAGGCCTAAAGTGTGTTGACCTCTAATGGGGGTAGCAGGCCTAAAGTGTGTTGACCTATGATGGGGGTAGCAGGCCTAAAGTGCATTGACCTATGATGGGGGTAGCAGGCCTAACGTGCACAGACCTATGATGGGGGTAGCAGGCCTAAAGTGTGTTGACCTCTAATGGGGGTAGCAGGCCTAAAGTGTGTTGACCTCTAATGGGGGTAGCAGGCCTAAAGTGCACAGACCTCTGATGGGGGTAGCAGGCCTAAAGTATGTTGACCTCTAATGGGGGTAGCAGGCCTAAAGTGCATTGACCTATGATGGAGGTAGCAGGCCTAAAGTGCATTGACCTATGATGGAGGTAGCAGGCCTAAAGTGCATTGACCTATGATGGGGGTAGCAGGCCTAAAGTGCATTGACCTATGATGGAGGTAGCAGGCCTAACGTGCACAGACCTATGATGGGGGTAGCAGGCCTAAAGTGTGTTGACCTCTAATGGGGGTAGCAGGCCTAAAGTGTGTTGACCTATGATGTTGGTAGCAGGCCTAAAGTGCATTGACCTCTAATGGGGGTAGCAGGCCTAAAGTGCACAGACCTCTGATGGGGGTAGCAGGCCTAAAGTGTGTTGACCTCTAATGGGGGTAGCAGGCCTAAAGTGCATTGACCTATGATGGAGGTAGCAGGCCTAAAGTGCATTGACCTATGATGGAGGTAGCAGGCCTAAAGTGCATTGACCTATGATGGAGGTAGCAGGCCTAAAGTGCATTGACCTATGATGGGGGTAGCAGGCCTAAAGTGCATTGACCTATGATGGAGGTAGCAGGCCTAAAGTGTGTTGACCTATGATGGGGGTAGCAGGCCTAAAGTGTGTTGACCTATGATGGGGGTAGCAGGCCTAACATGTGTTGACCTATGATGGGAGTAGCAGGCCTAAAGTGTGTTGACCTATGATGGGGGTAGCAGGCCTAAAGTGTGTTGACCTATGATGGAGGTAGCAGGCCTAAAGTGTGTTGACCTATGATGGGGGTAGCAGGCCTAAAGTGTGTTGACCTCTAATGGGGGTAGCAGGCCTAAAGTGTGTTGACCTATGATGGGGGTAGCAGGCCTAAAGTGTGTTGACCTCTAATGGGGGTAGCAGGCCTAAAGTGTGTTGACCTATGATGGGGGTAGCAGGCCTAAAGTGTGTTGACCTATGATGGGGGTAGCAGGCCTAAAGTGTGTTGACCTATGATGGGGGTAGCAGGCCTAAAGTGTGTTGACCTATGATGGGGGTAGCAGGCCTAAAGTGTGTTGACCTATGATGGGGGTAGAAGGCCTAACGTGTGTTGACCTATGGTGGAGGTAGCAGGCCTAAAGTGTATTGACCTATGATGGGGGTAGCAGGCCTAAAGTGCCATGACCTATGATGGGGGTAGCAGGCCTAAAGTGTGTTGACCTATGATGGGGGTAGCAGGCCTAAAGTGTGTTGACCTATGATGGGGGTAGCAGGCCTAAAGTGTGTTGACCTCTAATGGGGGTAGCAGGCCTAAAGTGCATTGACCTATGATGGGGGTAGCAGGCCTAAAGTGTGTTGACCTCTAATGGGGGTAGCAGGCCTAAAGTGTGTTGACCTATGATGGGGGTAGCAGGCCTAAAGTGTGTTGACCTATGATGGGGGTAGCAGGCCTAAAGTGTGTTGACCTCTAATGGGGGTAGCAGGCCTAAAGTGCCAGCTGCTGTCCATAAGTACAGTCCTGGACACTTTAACTGCTATTGTTGATTGTCTATTTGCCACTGGATCCCCCATGGCTGTTGGTCTGAGAGCAAAGCTTCATCAGTTCTCTATCGTGTATTTACTACTGATGTTTCAGTCCCCCTCTCTGTGTCTACTCCTCTCTCTGTCTCTCTCCTCTCTCTCCCCCTCTCTGTTTCTACTCCTCTCTCTGTCTCTCTCCTCTCTCTCCCCTCTCTGTTTCTACTCCTCTCTCTGTCTCTCTCCTCTCTCTCCCCTCTCTGTTTCTACTCCTCTCTCTGTCTCTCTCCTCTCTCTCCCCTCTCTGTTTCTACTCCTCTCTCTGTCTCTCTCCTCTCTCTCCCCCTCTCTGGTTCTACTCTTCTCTCTGTCTCTCTCCTCTCTCTCCCCCTCTCTGTTTCTACTCCTCTCTCTGTCTCTCTCCTCTCTCTCTCCCTCTCTGTTTCTACTCCTCTCTCTGTCTCTCTCCTCTCTCTCCCCCTCTCTGTTTCTACTCCTCTCTCTGTCTCTCTCCTCTCTCTCCCCTCTCTGTTTCTACTCCTCTCTCTGTCTCTCTCCTCTCTCTCCCCTCTCTGTTTCTACTCCTCTCTCTGTCTCTCTCCTCTCTCTCCCCCTCTCTGTTTCTACTCCTCTCTCTGTCTCTCTCCTCTCTCTCCCCCTCTCTGGTTCTACTCCTCTCTCTGTCTCTCTCCTCTCTCTCCCCTCTCTGTTTATACTCCTCTCTCTGTCTCTCTCCTCTCTCTCCCCTCTCTGTTTCTACTCCTCTCTCTGTCTCTCTCCTCTCTCTCCCCCTCTCTGTTTCTACTCCTCTCTCTGTCTCTCTCCTCTCTCTCCCCCTCTCTGTTTCTACTCCTCTCTCTGTCTCTCTCCTCTCTCTCCCCTCTCTGTTTATACTCCTCTCTCTGTCTCTCTCATCTCTCTCCCCTCTCTGGTTCTACTCCTCTCTCTGTCTCTCTCCTCTCTCTCCCCCTCTCTGTTTCTACTCCTCTCTCTGTCTCTCTCCTCTCTCTCCCTCTCTGTTTCTACTCCTCTCTCTGTCTCTCTCCTCTCTCTCCCCCTCTCTGTTTCTACTCCTCTCTCTGTCTCTCTCCTCTCTCTCCCCCTCTCTGTTTCTACTCCTCTCTCTGTCTCTCTCCTCTCTCTCCCCCTCTCTGTTTCTACTCCTCTCTCTGTCTCTCTCCTCCCTCTCCCCCTCTCTTTATCATGTCTCAGCAGTTAATCATCTCCTCTTTATATAACAATCTATTCCCTGTGAACTCTGTTATGAAAGCTGCTACAGACACCCAACCCAACCCAACCCCTATCCTCCTTACACTATCAACCCTCACTATTTTTCTATTTTATTCCACACTATTTCTTCTGTGGCATATTTTTACCCTCACTCCTCTTTTATCTGTCATTTTCTTTAACTTCCATCCTCCATTTCCTCTCACTGCTCTGTCATTCTTCTCTTCTTCCACTGTTTCTTCTCTTATCCTTCATCTCTCTCTTCTTTCTCTCTTCCATCCCCGACTGTTTCCCCTCTCCATTATTTACTTATAATTCCTTGGTCTATACGTTCACACTCACACGCACACGCACCCCCCCACACACACCCACACCCACACCCACACACACACCCACACCCACACGTACCCCCCCCCCCACACACCCACACTCACACTCACTCACTCACTCACTCACTCACTCACTCACTCACTCACTCACTCAGCTCCCCTGGTGTGTAACCAGCATTCTAATGAAGAACCAATGCACCCCATACACATTCATTTCTCTCCTCTTCCTCCACCAACCTCTCTCCTCCTCTTCCTCCTTCCCTCTATTATCTCATACAGCCACCAGCTGGAGGAAGCAGAGAGAGTTGTGGCCAATTAGAGAAATAGGGTGTTGAAAGTTGGCTAATTATCACTAATTCACAAACAAAATGGTTGCTATACCATAGACAGACACACACAGACACACACACAAACACACACACACTCAATTAGTCTCAGCTATATTTACTGCCAGGCAATATGCTGATTGCGTTAGTGAAGCTCATTATTGCATAATGACACAGGACAGAGTTTGTGTCTGTGTGTGCGTGTGCGTGTGTGTGCGTTTGTGTGTGTGTGTGTGTGTGTGTGTGTGTGTATGTGTGTATGTGCGTTTGTGTGTGTGTGTGTGTGTGTGTGTGTGTGTGTGTGTGTGTGTGTGTGTGTGTGTGTGTGTGTGTGTGTGTGTGTGTGTGTGTGTGTGTGTGTGTGTACATGTATGTGTTTGTGTGTGTAGCATCCATCTATGTTTGCTACCTTCTACTCTAGGGCCCAACTCAGTCTCCGAGTGATAGAACGCTGTGTATACCACAGCAAGGACAAAAGAGGTAGCAGGAGTGAGAGAGAGAAAACAGAAGGAGAGAGGGAGAACAGAAGGAGAGAGGAACAGAATGGGAGAGGAACAGGATGAGAGAGAAACATAATGATAGCGCGACAACAGAATGAGAGGAACAGAATGAGAGAGGAACAGAAGGAGAGAGGGAGAACAGAAGGAGAGAGGAACAT